>NC_029785.2:47668741-47669898 GCF_000816755.2 Arachis ipaensis | reverse complement strand
AAGCTTCATAGAGGGATTCACCTTCTTTCTGTCTGAAGGTTTGAACATTCGCTCTAAGCTTGCTCAGCTTTTGAGGAGGAAAGTACTTGGCTAAGAAAGCCGTGACCAGCTTATCCCAAGAGTTCAGGCTGTCTTTGGGTTGAGAATTCAACCATAATCTAGCTCTGTCTCTTATAGCAAAAGGGAAAAGCATGAGCCTGTAGACTTCAGGATCTACTCCATTAGTCTTAACAGTATCACATATCTGCAAGAATTCAGTTAAGAACTGAAAAGGATCTTCAGATGGAAGTCCATGAAACTTGCAGTTCTGCTGCATCAGAGAAACTAATTGAGGTTTCAGCTCAAAGTTGTTTGCTCCAATGGCAGGAATGGAGATGCTTCTTCCATGTAATTTGGAATTAGGTGTAGTAAAGTCACCAAGCATCTTCCTTACATCATTATTATTTTCGGCTGCCATCTCCTCTGCCTGTTCGAAAATTTCTGAAAGGTTATCTCTGGATTGTTGTATTTTAGCTTCTCTTAATTTTCTCTTCAGAGTCCTTTCAGGTTCTGGATCAGCTTCAACAAGAATGCCTTTTTCTCTGTCCCTGCTCATAAGAAAGAGGAGAGAAAAAGAAAAGAAGAGGAATCCTTTATGTCACAGTAAAGAGGATCCTTATTGTTAGTAGAAGAAAAGAATGAGAAATTCGAACACAGATAGAAGAGGGGGTTCGAATTTGGTGATGATGTGAGGAAGAGATGTTAGTTAATGAATGAATAAATAGAATAGGATGAGAGAGAAGGAGGGAATTTTTGAAAATGTTTGAAAAGGAGTTAGTGATTTTTGAAAATAGTTTTTGAAAAATGTTAGTAATTTTCGAAAATTAAGATTTAAAAATTAAAATAATTAATAAATTAAAAAGAAATTTTGAAAAAAGGGGTAGATATTTTCGAAAATGAGAGAGAGAGAGTTAGTTAGGTGGTTTTGAAAAAGATAAGAAACAAACAAAAAGTTAGTTAGTTAGTTGAAACAAATTTTGAAAAGATAAGAAGTTAGGAAGTTAGAAAAGATATTTTTGAAAAAGATAAGATAAGAGGATATTTTTGAAAAGATATGATAAAATTAGTTTTGAAAAAGATTTGATTTTTAAAATCTCAATTAATGACTTGATTCATAA
>NC_029785.2:47663326-47666251 GCF_000816755.2 Arachis ipaensis | reverse complement strand
TTTACGTCGTCAATTCTTGGCCAAAGTATGGACTATTATATATTACTGGAAAGCCCTGGATGTCTACTTTCCAACTCAATTAGAAGCGCGCCATTTCGAGTTCTGTAGCTCCCGAAAATTCACTTTGAGTGCAGAGAGGTCAGAATCCAACAGCATCAGCAGTCCTTTTTCAACCTCTGAATCAGATTTTTGCTCAAGTCCCTCAATTTCAGCCAGAAAATACCTGAAATCACAGAAAAATACACAAACTCATAGTAAAGTCCAGAAATGTGAATTTAACATAAAAACTAATGAAAACATCCCTAAAAGTAACTAGATCCTACTAAAAACATACTAAAAACAATGCCAAAAAGCGTATAAATTATCCGCTCATCATTTATCAATCTCCTCACACTTAAACATTAGCATGACCTCATGGTAAGCTCAAGGAGATAAAAGGATGAATAGGGGAAAGTAAGACTCATGAGATTTAACCAATGAATGCAACTATATACTAAGATGATTCTGTCTACTTGGTTAAAAGTAAATAAGCTCTTCAAGACAAACATAAATCAGATATCACTAATTCAAATCATATAATAAAAGGCAAGTAAACTTTTAAGAAGATAGCTCATGAAAGCAGGGAACATAGAATCAAGCATTGAACCCTCACTGGTAGTGTATATGCACTCTAATCTCTCAAGTGTCTAGGGTTAATCACTCTACTCTTCTCTAGTCATGTTTTTTAGACTTTGTTCTTCATCTAACCAATCAAAAAAAAATTTAGTATACTAATGCAAACATCATGAGGTCTTTTCAAGGTTGTAATGGGGCTAAAGTAAGGGAGAGGATATATGTATGCTAAGTGAGCTACAATATGAATCTTTGACTAACTTAAACTCTTACCTAACATACACATACTCTATGCAATTCTAACATCATGCCTAGCTACCCATAATTCCCATTTTTGTATCACATACTCATGTACCAAATATTTCTTTAATTTTATCACATATGCATTGATTATTAAACATAGCATTGGGATAATTTTGTCCCCTTATTTAATTACCTCTTTATTTATTTATTTGAATATTTTTTTCTTTTTCTCTCTCTTTTTTTATTAAAAATACAAAAGTAAACATAATAATTTAGCACCAACTAATAATTTACACTAACTAATAATTTAGCACGCTATTGCAACTCCCCGGCAACGGCACCAAAAATTGACGTGGCAGAAATTGGCGGATTAAGAGATTAATATAAGAAATACGTTGCAAGTACAATTCTTAACGAGTAAAAATCCGCTCATCAATTTAGAAGGGTTGTCACAAATTCAGAATAAAAATACTGGGAGTAGGAATCCCAGGTCGTCTCCCAACGAGTTGACAAAAGAGTGCTATTTTATTAATCAGGAGTTTTCCAAGAAATTTTTAAGAGTTGAAGAGCAGAAAAATAAAGGATTGTGAGTTAAAGCAATGAAACTTAACGAGAGAATATATATAATCAAATAAAAGCCTTGACCGGGGGAATGATTAATTGGAAGTTCTATCCTTGTTGGATTTTCTCAAGTGTAGTATCAAGAGGTTGTTGTTTTCACTTAGTTCACCCTTACTAAATAAAGGAAAGTCAAGTGATTGAGCTGACTCTTATTCACAAGTCCTAATCCTCTCCCTTGGGAAGGATTTTCGTTAGTGCCTAGAGAGTTAGTCAACAACTTCCAATTTAACTTATCACTTGAGCATTCCAACTCAAGGGTCTCCTTTTAATCAACCCCCAAGTCAAGTTGCGAGTCTACTCCATTGACGTGAAAATTACTTGCACAGAATTAAAAAGGGAATGAAAGGAAGACATGATAAACAATAACTAACATTTAATTAAAAGTAAAAATAATCCTTTGCATTAATAAATCCCAAAATTCAACATACGTATCTGAATAAGGTTAATAAGTAATCAAAAGAGTAAAGGAATAAGAAAGCAAACAAGAATAATAGAAACTTCAACGGAGGTAATGACTCTTCTCAATATCCAAAGCAAAAGCATAAAACTAGAAATCTATGAATGTAAAATAAACCTAGAGGAAGTAGTAATTTCTCTCTAAGATTCAAAACTAAAACTAAAAACTACGCAAATGAGAATGTGTCTTGAGTCTCTGCTTGTCCCCTGACTCTAGTCTGTGTTTCTGGGCTAAAAACTGTGTCCAAACTCAGCCCAAAATTGCCCCCAGCATTTTCTGCAATTTCTGCAGATAACGCATGTCACGCGTATGCGTCAGTCATGCGTGCGCGTCGTTTGGCGATTTTCCTTGTCACGCGTACGTGTCAGGCACGCACACGCGTCGCTGTGCAAACTCTGATTCACGCGCACGCATGAGCCATGCGTGCGCGTCACTCCTCACTGGTTGTCTCCTTCATTTCTTGTGCTCCTTCCATTTTTGCAAGCTTCATCTCCATCCTTGATGACTTGCATCATCTACCCTTTTTTCTTGCATAAAGAGGACCATAAAAGAGCATAAATCTCATTTGATCAGTACAATTCATACATTATTTGATGAATATTATGGTACACTACTTTGAGATGAGTTGTGCTGAATTTCAGGTGAAAAAGGCATCAAAAATGGGAAGAAAGCAACAAGAAGCTAGGCGTGTGAAACTGGCGTGCCACTTGGTAGCAAACGCCACAAAAATGCACTGGCGTGGCACGCCAGGAGCTAGGCGTGGCATGCTTGTACTAAATTCCAGAGGAGAAGTTCAAGCATACATGTGGGCGTGGCACGCCAGGGACTGGGCGTGGCACGCTAGTACAAAGTTCCAGAGAGCAACAATGGAGAACACAGCAAGGGCGTGGCACACTAGGTTGGGCGTGGCACGCCTAACCCATCAGCTACTATGGGCGTGCCACTTGAGCCAAGGGGCGTGGCACGCCAACTCACCACTCCAGGAACAACCT
>NC_029785.2:47631752-47637844 GCF_000816755.2 Arachis ipaensis | reverse complement strand
ATGCAGAGGCCATTTGTGGAGTTGAACGCCATTTTCTGTGCCAGTTTGGGCGTTCAACTCTGGTTTTGGATCCTTTTCTGGCGCTGGACGCCAGATTTGGGCAGAAGGCTGGCGTTTTTGCTCAAGTCCCTCAATTTCAGCCAGAAAATACCTGAAATCACAGAAAAATACACAAACTCATAGTAAAGTCCAGAAATGTGAATTTAACATAAAAACTAATGAAAACATCCCTAAAAGTAACTAGATCCTACTAAAAACATACTAAAAACAATGCCAAAAAGCGTATAAATTATCCGCTCATCATTTATCAATCTCCTCACACTTAAACATTAGCATGACCTCATGGTAAGCTCAAGGAGATAAAAGGATGAATAGGGGAAAGTAAGACTCATGAGATTTAACCAATGAATGCAACTATATACTAAGATGATTCTGTCTACTTGGTTAAAAGTAAATAAGCTCTTCAAGACAAACATAAATCAGATATCACTAATTCAAATCATATAATAAAAGGCAAGTAAACTTTTAAGAAGATAGCTCATGAAAGCAGGGAACATAGAATCAAGCATTGAACCCTCACTGGTAGTGTATATGCACTCTAATCTCTCAAGTGTCTAGGGTTAATCACTCTACTCTTCTCTAGTCATGTTTTTTAGACTTTGTTCTTCATCTAACCAATCAAAAAAAAATTTAGTATACTAATGCAAACATCATGAGGTCTTTTCAAGGTTGTAATGGGGCTAAAGTAAGGGAGAGGATATATGTATGCTAAGTGAGCTACAATATGAATCTTTGACTAACTTAAACTCTTACCTAACATACACATACTCTATGCAATTCTAACATCATGCCTAGCTACCCATAATTCCCATTTTTGTATCACATACTCATGTACCAAATATTTCTTTAATTTTATCACATATGCATTGATTATTAAACATAGCATTGGGATAATTTTGTCCCCTTATTTAATTACCTCTTTATTTATTTATTTGAATATTTTTTTCTTTTTCTCTCTCTTTTTTTATTAAAAATACAAAAGTAAACATAATAATTTAGCACCAACTAATAATTTACACTAACTAATAATTTAGCACGCTATTGCAACTCCCCGGCAACGGCACCAAAAATTGACGTGGCAGAAATTGGCGGATTAAGAGATTAATATAAGAAATACGTTGCAAGTACAATTCTTAACGAGTAAAAATCCGCTCATCAATTTAGAAGGGTTGTCACAAATTCAGAATAAAAATACTGGGAGTAGGAATCCCAGGTCGTCTCCCAACGAGTTGACAAAAGAGTGCTATTTTATTAATCAGGAGTTTTCCAAGAAATTTTTAAGAGTTGAAGAGCAGAAAAATAAAGGATTGTGAGTTAAAGCAATGAAACTTAACGAGAGAATATATATAATCAAATAAAAGCCTTGACCGGGGGAATGATTAATTGGAAGTTCTATCCTTGTTGGATTTTCTCAAGTGTAGTATCAAGAGGTTGTTGTTTTCACTTAGTTCACCCTTACTAAATAAAGGAAAGTCAAGTGATTGAGCTGACTCTTATTCACAAGTCCTAATCCTCTCCCTTGGGAAGGATTTTCGTTAGTGCCTAGAGAGTTAGTCAACAACTTCCAATTTAACTTATCACTTGAGCATTCCAACTCAAGGGTCTCCTTTTAATCAACCCCCAAGTCAAGTTGGGAGTCTACTCCATTGACGTGAAAATTACTTGCACAGAATTAAAAAGGGAATGAAAGGAAGACATGATAAACAATAACTAACATTTAATTAAAAGTAAAAATAATCCTTTGCATTAATAAATCCCAAAATTCAACATACGTATCTGAATAAGGTTAATAAGTAATCAAAAGAGTAAAGGAATAAGAAAGCAAACAAGAATAATAGAAACTTCAACGGAGGTAATGACTCTTCTCAATATCCAAAGCAAAAGCATAAAACTAGAAATCTATGAATGTAAAATAAACCTAGAGGAAGTAGTAATTTCTCTCTAAGATTCAAAACTAAAACTAAAAACTACGCAAATGAGAATGTGTCTTGAGTCTCTGCTTGTCCCCTGACTCTAGTCTGTGTTTCTGGGCTAAAAACTGTGTCCAAACTCAGCCCAAAATTGCCCCCAGCATTTTCTGCAATTTCTGCAGATAACGCATGTCACGCGTATGCGTCAGTCATGCGTGCGCGTCGTTTGGCGATTTTCCTTGTCACGCGTACGTGTCAGGCACGCACACGCGTCGCTGTGCAAACTCTGATTCACGCGCACGCATGAGCCATGCGTGCGCGTCACTCCTCACTGGTTGTCTCCTTCATTTCTTGTGCTCCTTCCATTTTTGCAAGCTTCATCTCCATCCTTGATGACTTGCATCATCTACCCTTTTTTCTTGCATAAAGAGGACCATAAAAGAGCATAAATCTCATTTGATCAGTACAATTCATACATTATTTGATGAATATTATGGTACACTACTTTGAGATGAGTTGTGCTGAATTTCAGGTGAAAAAGGCATCAAAAATGGGAAGAAAGCAACAAGAAGCTAGGCGTGTGAAACTGGCGTGCCACTTGGTAGCAAACGCCACAAAAATGCACTGGCGTGGCACGCCAGGAGCTAGGCGTGGCATGCTTGTACTAAATTCCAGAGGAGAAGTTCAAGCATACATGTGGGCGTGGCACGCCAGGGACTGGGCGTGGCACGCTAGTACAAAGTTCCAGAGAGCAACAATGGAGAACACAGCAAGGGCGTGGCACACTAGGTTGGGCGTGGCACGCCTAACCCATCAGCTACTATGGGCGTGCCACTTGAGCCAAGGGGCGTGGCACGCCAACTCACCACTCCAGGAACAACCTTCACTATGGCGTGCCACTTGGTATCGAAGGCGTGGCACGCCAAGCTTGAAGAGTCCACAAATGTATGGGCGTGCCACTTGAGCAGCATGGCGTGGCACGCTGGTACAATAATCTAGAGAAGGGGCTGAAGGCAATTGAAGACTGGGCATGCCACTTGAGGATCCAGGCGTGGCACGCCAAGTTTGAAGAGTTCACAAATGTATGGGCGTGCCACTTGAGCAGCATGGCGTGGCACGCTGGTACAATAATCCAGATTAGGGGCTGAAGGTGATTGAAGACTGGGCGTGCCACTTGAGGTCGAAGGCGTGGCACACCATCCTCTCAATCTCACTTAGGCGTGCCACTTAAGTTCGTGGCGTGGCACGCCAATGCACAAATAGACCAAAGCAAGGGCTGGGCGTGCCACTTGATGTCGAAGGCGTGGCACGCCAACCCAAGAATCTCACTATGGCATGCCACCTGAAGGCTGAGGCGTGGCACGCCAGCTATTGGAACCAAGGAAGGATCATGGGCATGGCACGCTGGTATAAAATTCCAGAGAGGGTGAAGGAGGCCAAATACATGGGGCGTGCCACTTGGTGTCGAAGGCGTGGCACGTCATCCACTATTCCTCACTTGGGCGTGCCACTTGAACCCCAGGCATGGCACGCCAGTGTGATTCAGAGAGCAAAGAACCATTGGGGCGTCCCACTTGAGTTCGTGGCATGGCACGCCAAACAAATGAATCACCTGTTCACAAAGGGGCGTCACATGCCAGACCCTGGGCGTGCCACGCTAGTTCAAGTTTCCAGAATCAAGAGAAGTAGAAAAGGCTAGAGCGTGCCACTTGAGCTCGAAGGCGTGGCACACCAAGGTTGTTATGAATACGAGCGTGCCACTTGAGGGACTGGGTATGGCACACCGAGTCAGAATTGAGGGAGCACGTGACACTCCCCTGGAGCGCCAACCACACGCCAGCTGGGAAGTCACACTTATTGAGTTTCTTTTCCCTCCAAAATGTAATTTTCCTTTTTCACTTTTGTAATTCTTTTATTTTTACTAGGAGTAGTATAAATACCCCCAAGGAGTACTGAGAAGGGGGTTAAGTAGTTAGAGAGATTAGTTTTAGATCTACTTTTATACTTCACTTTTGAGTACTTTTCTTTGAGCTATGAGTAGCTAAATCCCCTCTCATTGAGAGAGGGAGCTCTGTTGTACTTGATGGATTGATGATAGTGAAATCCTTCTTCTCTTCATCTTCTCTTTGATTTACTAGAAGGAATTTTGTTCTTAATGCTTAGTGTTCAATTATTTTGGGAAAGAGATTAAATGCAAAATGGGTTTCATGGGAACCTTGGGAAAGGAAACATAAAACCATGCTTGAAATCCCTTCTCACAATTGAGTAGGATCTGGGTTTTGGTGTTTGGATAAACACAGCAAGGGCGTGGCACACTAGGTTGGGCGTGGCACGCCTAACCCATCAGCTACTATGGGCGTGCCACTTGAGCCAAGGGGCGTGGCACGCCAACTCACCACTCCAGGAACAACCTTCACTATGGCGTGCCACTTGGTATCGAAGGCGTGGCACGCCAAGCTTGAAGAGTCCACAAATGTATGGGCGTGCCACTTGAGCAGCATGGCGTGGCACGCTGGTACAATAATCTAGAGAAGGGGCTGAAGGCAATTGAAGACTGGGCATGCCACTTGAGGATCCAGGCGTGGCACGCCAAGTTTGAAGAGTTCACAAATGTATGGGCGTGCCACTTGAGCAGCATGGCGTGGCACGCTGGTACAATAATCCAGATTAGGGGCTGAAGGTGATTGAAGACTGGGCGTGCCACTTGAGGTCGAAGGCGTGGCACACCATCCTCTCAATCTCACTTAGGCGTGCCACTTAAGTTCGTGGCGTGGCACGCCAATGCACAAATAGACCAAAGCAAGGGCTGGGCGTGCCACTTGATGTCGAAGGCGTGGCACGCCAACCCAAGAATCTCACTATGGCATGCCACCTGAAGGCTGAGGCGTGGCACGCCAGCTATTGGAACCAAGGAAGGATCATGGGCATGGCACGCTGGTATAAAATTCCAGAGAGGGTGAAGGAGGCCAAATACATGGGGCGTGCCACTTGGTGTCGAAGGCGTGGCACGTCATCCACTATTCCTCACTTGGGCGTGCCACTTGAACCCCAGGCATGGCACGCCAGTGTGATTCAGAGAGCAAAGAACCATTGGGGCGTCCCACTTGAGTTCGTGGCATGGCACGCCAAACAAATGAATCACCTGTTCACAAAGGGGCGTCACATGCCAGACCCTGGGCGTGCCACGCTAGTTCAAGTTTCCAGAATCAAGAGAAGTAGAAAAGGCTAGAGCGTGCCACTTGAGCTCGAAGGCGTGGCACACCAAGGTTGTTATGAATACGAGCGTGCCACTTGAGGGACTGGGTATGGCACACCGAGTCAGAATTGAGGGAGCACGTGACACTCCCCTGGAGCGCCAACCACACGCCAGCTGGGAAGTCACACTTATTGAGTTTCTTTTCCCTCCAAAATGTAATTTTCCTTTTTCACTTTTGTAATTCTTTTATTTTTACTAGGAGTAGTATAAATACCCCCAAGGAGTACTGAGAAGGGGGTTAAGTAGTTAGAGAGATTAGTTTTAGATCTACTTTTATACTTCACTTTTGAGTACTTTTCTTTGAGCTATGAGTAGCTAAATCCCCTCTCATTGAGAGAGGGAGCTCTGTTGTACTTGATGGATTGATGATAGTGAAATCCTTCTTCTCTTCATCTTCTCTTTGATTTACTAGAAGGAATTTTGTTCTTAATGCTTAGTGTTCAATTATTTTGGGAAAGAGATTAAATGCAAAATGGGTTTCATGGGAACCTTGGGAAAGGAAACATAAAACCATGCTTGAAATCCCTTCTCACACTTGAGTAGAATCTGGGTTTTGGTGTTTGGATATGTGACATATAATCCTCCCTCTACTTGGACCTATGATGGTGTGTGGTATAATCAGGGACCAAGCATATCTCTCTTCATGAGCAATTGGACCAAGGAATTGGCTATTGATCAAGATCTGAGAGATTGAGTCACCAAGGGATTGGGGCTCAATCAATCATGATTGCCAAGAGGTCAATGAGTTGCATGATTGAAGAGGATATAAGCTAAACTTGATCCAAAGAGGCAACATCTCCTGATCTCAATGAATTTCCCGATGCTTATCTATCCCTTTCTTTATAGCTTAATTTTACATTCAGCAA
>NC_029785.2:47600686-47627372 GCF_000816755.2 Arachis ipaensis | reverse complement strand
CAACAGAGAGCTAAAACGAATCCTTGAAAAAATTGTTGAAAGCTCAAGAAAGGATTGGTCTAAGAAGCTGGATGATGCACTATGGGCCTACAGAACAGCCTATAAGACACCCATTGGGATGTCTCCATACCAACTGGTATATGACAAGGCTTGTCACTTACCAGTTGAACTTGAGCATAGAGCATTTTGGGCTCTAAAAATGCTAAACTATGATGAGCAAGCTGCTGGAGAAAGAAGATTAATTCAACTCAATGAGCTGGAAGAATTTAGAAATCAAGCATATGAGAATGCAAAAATCTACAAAGTGAACACAAAAAGGTGGCATGATCAAAAGATAGCAAGAAGGGAGTTCACTGAAGGACAAAAAGTGCTACTCTACAATTCAAGGGTCAAGTTCTTCCCTGGAAAACTTAAGTCTCGATGGTCAGGACCATTCACCATATCAAGGTGTTTCCCTATGGTCATGTAGAGCTCATGGAGGACAAAACTCAGAGAACCTTTACTGTCAATGGTCATAGACTCAAACAATACTTGGGAGGCTCCTTAGAGGAGCAGAGAGTGAGCTACAAGCTTATCTAAAGATGGAGGAGTGTCAAGCTAGTGACAATAAAGAAGCGCTAGTTGGGAGGCACCCCAACACCTTATCCTTTTTTATTTATTATTTTTCTTAGAAGTAGTTTAAAATCTATTGCTTTGGATAGTTTAAGTTTCAGTCTCACATTTGTGTTACAATACCAAATTAGAATTAGATTGCAATAGTAGGTTAGAAAGTTTGATACTAGCTTTGGTAGTTAGAATATTCTTACACTCTTCTATTTCTTTCTATTCTGGAATTGCAACTTGATGAATGCATTATTAATGATGAGTAAATGGGCTGAGAACTAGCTAAAATGCTGAGTTTGGTGTGGCCACTCACCCACTAAATCTAGGGTTACAACCAATTAGTAGCTTGATTTTGAAGAGTAAGCCCAGAGATTAAGTTTGGTATGGCCACTGGTACATGAAATCGTGATCGCACACTTTTCACACAACTCCATGCAACTAACCAGCAAGTGTACTGGGTCGTCCAAGTAATACCTTACGTGAGTAAGGTCAATCCCACGGAGATTGTCGGCTTGAAGCAAGCTATGGTCATCCTTGTAAATCTCAGTCAGGCGAATTCAAATGGTTTTGAGGTTTTGATAATTAAAATATAATTAAAACAGAAAATAAGATAGAAGTACTTATGTAATTCATTGGTGGGATTTCAGATAAGCGTATGGAGATGCTTGTTGCTTCTGAACCTCTGCTTTCCTACTACCTTCATCCAATCATGCGTACTCCTTTCCATGGCAAGCTGTATGTTGGGGGATCACCATTGTCAATGGCTACCGTCCGTCCTCTCAGTGAAAATGGTCCAAATGCGCTGTCAGCACACGGCTAATCATCTGTCGGTTCTCACTCATGTTGGAATAGGATCCATTGATCCTTTTGCGTCTGTTACTACGCCCAACACTCGCGAGTTTGAAGCTCGTCATAGTCATCCCATCCCAAATCATACTCAAAATACCACAGACAAGATTTAGAATTTCTGGATCTCAAGAATGCTGCCAATTGATTCTAGCTTATACCACGAAGACTTTGATCTCACGGAATGGAAGGCTCTGTTGTCAGGAGAGGCAACCATGCGTCGTGAACCAGGAGGTGTCACGGATCATCACATTCATCCGGTTGAAGTGCGAGTGAATATCTTAGAACAAGAATAAACTTGATTTGAATAGAAAAACAATAGTACTTTGCATTAATTCATGAGGAACAGCAGAGCTCCACACCTTAATCTATGGGGTGTAGACACTCCACCGTTGAAAATACATAAGAACATGGTCCAGGCATGGCCGAATGGCTAGCCTCCTAAACGTGATCAAGAGATCAAAATTGATACAAAGATAGTCTCAAAAATTATCTAAAGATAAAAATACAATAGCAAGAGGTCCTATTTATAATGAACTAGTAACCTAGGATTTATAGAAATAAGTAAATGATGCAGAAATCCACTTCTGGGCCCACTTGGTGTGTGCTTGGGCTGAGCATTGAAGCTTTCACATGTAGAGACTTTTCTTGGAGTTAAACGCCAGCTCTGGTGCCAGTTTGGGCGTTTAACTCCAGCTTTTATGCAAGTTCTGGCGTTTAACGCTAGAATAGGGTAGAAAGTTGGCGTTTAAACGCTAGTTTGCGTTATCAAAACTCGGAAAAAGTATGAACTATTGTATATTTCTGGAAAGCCCAGGATGTCTACTTTCCAACGGAATTAAGAGCGCACCAATTGGGCCTCTGTAGCTCCAGAAAATCCATTTCGAGTGCAGGAAGGTCAAAATCCAATAGCATCTGTGTAACAACCCTGATTTTCGAGTACATGAGATCTTTTCTGAAAGTACGGATTTTTCTGGAAGATCAGTAAAGGGAACACCTCTGTTATATCATCAAGCATCTCAATCCTCATTATCATTATGTCATCCTTAAGCTAGAACCTCCTCTGAGGCAAGCTCGATAATGCAATCGGGAAGAACCTAGTTTTCGAACCGTATCGGTTGGCAGTTTTGATTCTGATTTTCGTAAATAGTCTCTGTTTGATGAACCGGACTCGATTCATGAGATAAGAGATATAATATTATAATATTATCATTATATTAGTATTAGAACATGCTTGAATGATATTATAAGGTTACCTGCTCTATTTTTGTTAAAAACAGAAAATCGGTTTAACTGGGTTTACGGTTTACTGGTGCAGCTTAGCACCAGCACTCTCTGATGAATTTAGCAATGCTAAGGCCTCATCATACATGTTCTATTCTCATAATAAATATGTTACTAGTTTCATTTATGCTAGTAGCTCAGAAAATAATTTTTAGAGATGTTTTTACAAGTGTTCCGATACATCTAGTTTTAGTAGTTGTACACCTGAGATATTTTAATATTATTTTAACCCACCTCCAAGCCAACCAATCACAACTCACCTTACACCCCCAAGACACTCCAAGGCTGGTTATTTACTCCCTTTGGCCGAAATTGAAAGGAGAGAAAAGAGAGTAAACTTCATGAACACTTAATCTTCAAAGCTTAATTTCTTCTGAACCAAAACTCAAATCAAAACTCCGATTTCACCAAAATGATCCTCTCTTCTTCCTCTACATAACCATGTGACTTATCAAGGCTATAAATTAGGTGATATGGCTGTCTCCCTCCCATTTCAATTCGGTTTTCAAGGAAACATGCTTAAACATGTGTTTTCTTGAAGTTCTTCCTTAGGAATCATGCTTAACTTGACTTGAGGGCCAAGAAACGTGAATTTCCAGCAAGTCTAAGGTGAGATATCTCTTCCTAACATACTGAGTGAGATTTGGTCAGTTGAGAGTTTTTGGATTTAAAGTTGTTCTTGATGTGATTTAGGAGGAAAAAGTGCTTAAGGACCACCTGAAAGTTTAACCGAATTAGGAGCAGCAAAACCAGGTAGGGTGTCACGAAATTAATCTTAATTATTTGTGTTTGACTTGTGTGAATGTTGTATAAATTGGCTGTGCTAAAAATTGGTTGCTTATATGATTGATTCTTGGTGAAAATTTGGTGAAATTTTGATGAAATTTGATGAAATTCAAGCTTTAAAGTTCATGTTCTTGGGGCAGCTGGAAAAACGAAATCCTAAGCTTAAATTGAGGTTCAATTTGTGTTGAAATCATGTAGAAAAGTTGGGGTTTTAGTGGCTGCTAATTTATTATGAATTATAGTAAAAATTGGTTGCTGAAAAGACTAAAAAACGAGTAAAAACAGAGAAAGAATCTGAAGAATTTATGAAGAACATGAAGAACACTTTGAGTGTGGTGAAGAACAATGAAGAACACCTTTTTGATTCATAAAAGGGCAAGGAAGTAATTAATTTTGTGTTTGAGGGGTTATATGGTAATTTCTGGAAGTTAGGGTGGTAAAAGTAGAAATATTAAAAGTTACGGGTGGTAAAAAGTGAATTTTAAAGGTTAAAAGTAAAAGTAAGTTAATTTTCGAAAATTTAAAGATAAAATAATAAAAAATAATAAAATAATAAATAATAATATTTAATTAAAAATAATATTTTAATAAAATAATAAAATAATACAGAAAAGGCAGTTTTCTGTAAAAGCTTTAGAAAGACAACTTTAAGCACAGAATCTCATAATTACTTTCATAAAACACTTAGGGAGTGGTAAAAATATATTAGTGAGGCAAAGATAAATAAAAGATAAAAAGTTGAAGAAAAGATAAAAATCGAAGAAAAAGTCTGTAAAGTTTTAATGACAGAAAAACAGACAGAGACTAGTGAACAAACTAGGGCAACATAGTTAGTCCTAGAATTGCGAATAGGATTAGGTATTATATGAAAAGTTAAACTGTTTCAGTATAGACTTAATGAACCTATACTTGGGACAGACTAACTATTCATACTGAAATTTACATAAGCTTTAAATACATACGTTAAACAGAGAAATCAAAGCAGAGTAAAGAAACACAGAGAACAGAGTAACCAGAGCAGAATAAAGGGATACAGAGAAAAGAGTAATATAACAACGAGAATAGAGGAGAAGAGTATAAAAATAAAGAGTTAAGCCTTGTGGCATGATATTCTATTATATGTTCATCTGATGCTTTTCTATTGGCCCTAGAGGTCCTGTAGGCCCAAGTTCACCTACAGTAAGTTGTTATTCCTGTAGGCCGAAGTTCACCTGCAGTGAATATCAATTGTGTATCTCAGGGTGTTGCTCCTGTAGGCCGAAGTTCACCTACAGAGAGTTGTGATACCTGTAAGCCGAAGTTCACTTACAGGGGCGCTATTTCTGTAAGCCGAAGTTCACTTACAGAGGTACTATTTCTGTAGGCCGAAGTTCACCTACAGAAAGTTGTTGTGATTAAACCATTTCTGTAAGCCTAAGTTCACTTACAGAGGTGTTATTTCTGTAGGCCGAAGTTCACCTATAGAAAGTTGTTGTGTTGTGTTTAGACTATTCCTGTAAGCCGAAGTTCACTTACGGGAGTGCTATTTCTGTAGGCCAAAGTTCACCTACAGAAAATAAGCCATATCTAGGACTAGTTCCTAGGTAATGTCGGGCTGCAGGGTGTAAACCGACATGTGAGCTCATGGCCTGCATAGGACAGACATGCATCATACTTGGTTGCGCATTTCCTCTGTTATGATTGTTGTTTGAATGTATGCTTTCTTTGTTTTCATTCTATTCTCTGTGTCTGTGTTTTGTTTCCTTGTATTCTTTTGTTTGTGTTTTGCTTTCTTAGTTTCTTTATTTATCTGTATCTTCTGTTTACTGTTTCTCTGTATTCTGCTATATGTCTGCTAAGCGACACGAAATTAATGAACTTAACTAATAACCCTGACCCTACTAAGAACTCCCCAGTTCTTACCCCTTCTCTCTCCATTCCCCCTTCAGATGGAAGCATGAGTTCCCTTCCGTAATTTGCTGACGATCGTACGCAAAAAAAAAAAGGATTCCACTCTAGCTAGTCTTCTGAGTCTAGAGTGAACTCTGTTTCTGTTTATATGTATATACTGTGAGACAAGCCAACGTCTGCACCCCGTTCGTATGCGCACTTTAACCTAAATCCTGTGTACGAGATTCCTATTGTGTGGCTACTTCATGAGGTACCAGAGAGACGTCATATGGCAACATCTGATCGTGCAGAGGAATAGCAGATGATGTTCTATCTTTTGATGACGTTCCACCTGACTTTAGTTGTGAAGACTTAGAACGTACTTTCCCTCAGTTTAGTAGTTTAGAAGGACTAGGTGAGTATAGAGTCTAGGCTAGCCTGGGCGCCAGCTTAGGGACTTCTTGAACAGGTCAGGGCCTAGGATGTTGTATGTATATATATGTATATATATGTATGTAGTTATTATCTAGCTAAACCTAGGGGTGTTCTAACTAAAAGTCTATACTCTAATAAAGCCTGAATCACTGAATGTTGTTGACTACCTGTGATATATTTATGTGCGGTTGTTTATAACTGTTTTATCTGTTATCAGTTCTGAATTGATTATGAATGATTATGTTTATTAATTCAAACATTTTCAAAAAAAAAAAGTACCTCGCAAAATAACTACGCTTTTAACAACGAATCAGGCTCATATAATAAATAATAGATAATAATTAGGATGACAAATTGGTAGCACTCAGTTTCCGGTATGTCCTAGGCGTACTGAAAATTGGGTCATTACAATTTGCAGTCCTTTTTCAGCCTCTGAATCAGATTTTTGCTCAGGTCCCACAATTTTAGCCAAAAAATACCTAAAATCACAGAAAAACACACAAACTCATAGTAAAGTCCAGAAATGTGATTTTTATTTAAAAACTAATAAAAATATAATAAAAACTAACTAAAACATACTAAAAACTATGTAAAAACAATGCCAAAAAGGGTATAAATTATCCGCTATCATAACACCAAACTTAAATTGTTGCTTGTCCCCAATCAACTAAAAACAAAATAGGATAAAAAGAAGAGAATATACAATAAATTCTGAAAACATCTATGAAGATCAGTCTTAATTAGATGAGCGGGGCCATTAGCTTTTTGCTTATGAACAGTTTTGGCATCTCACTTTATCCTTTGAAGTTCAGAATGATTGGCATATATAGGAACTCAGAATTTAGATAGTGTTATTGATTCTCCTAGTTCAGTATGTTGATTCTTGAACACAGTTACTCTATGAGTCTTGGTCGTGACCCTAAGCATTTTGTTTTCCAGTATTACCACCAGATACATAAATGCCACAGACACATAATTGGGTAAACCTTTTCAGATTGGGACTTAGCTTTGCTACAGTCCCCAATTAGAGGTGTCCCGAGCTCTTAAGCACACTCTTTTTGCTTTCAATCATGACTTTAACCGCTCAGTCTCAAGATTTTTACTTGACACCTTCATGCCACAAGCACATGGTTAGGGACAGCTTAGTTTAGCCGATTAGGCCAGGATTTTATTCCTGTGGGCCCTTCTATCCATTAATGCTCAAAGCCTTGGATCCTTTTTATTTTACCCTTGCCTTTTGGTTTAAAGGGTTAATGGCTTTTTCTGCTTGCTTTTTCTTTTTCTTTCTCTTCTTTTTTTTTCACATTTTTTTTGCAAGCTTTTCACTACTTTTTCTTGCTTCAAGAATCAATTATATGATTTTTCAGATTATCAAATAACATTTTGCCTTTTTCATCATTCTTTCAAGGCAACAATTTTAACATTCATAAATAACAAATTCAAAAATATGCACTGTTCAAGCATTCATTCAGAAAACAAAAGGTGTTGCCACCACATCAAAATAATTAAACTATTTTAAAATTCAAAATTCATGTACTTCTTTTTCTTTTGCAATTAAAAACATTTTTCATTTGAAAAAGGTGATGGATTCATAGGACATTCATAGCTATAAGGCATAGACACTAAGACACTAATGATCATGTAGTAAAGACAAAAACATAGATAGAACATAAAACATATTTTTCAAAAAACAGAAAAATAAGAACAAAGAAATTAAAGAACGGGTCCACCTTAATGATGGCGGCTTGTTCTTCCTCTTGAAGATCTTATGGAGTGCTTGAGCTCCTCAATGTCTCTTCCTTGCCTTTGTTGCTCCTCCCTCATGGCTCTTTGGTCTTCTCTAATTTCATAGAGGAGGATGGAATGTTCTTGGTGCTCCACCCTTAGTTGTCCCATGTTGGAACTTAACTCTCCTAGGGAGGTGTTAATTTGCTCCCAATAGTTTTGTGGAGGAAAGTGCATCCCTTGAGGCATCTCAGGGATTTTATGATGAGGAATTTCCTCATGCTCTTATTGAGGTCCATGAGTGGGCTCTCTTCTTTGCTCCATCTTTTTCTTAGTGATGGGCTTGTGATGAGCGGATAATTTATACGCTTTTTGGCATTGTTTTTAGTATGTTTTTAGTAGGATCTAGTTACTTTTAGGGATATTTTCATTAGTTTTTATGTTAAAATCACATTTCTGGACTTTACTATGAGTTTGTGTGTTTTTCTGTGATTTCAGGTATTTTCTGGCTGAAATTGAGGGACTTGAGCAAAAATCAGATTCAGAGGTTGAAGAAGGACTGCTGATGCTGTTGGATTCTGACCTCCCTGCACTCAACATGGATTGGAGCTACAGAACTCTAAATGGAGCGCTTCTAATTGCGTTGGAAAGTAGACATCCAGGGCTTTCCAGCAATGTATAATAGTCCATACTTTGCCCAAGTTTAGACGACGCAAACTGGCGTTCAACGCCAGCTCTCTGCCCAATTCTGGCGTCCAGCGCCAGAAACAAGCTGCAAAGTGGAGTTCAACACCCAAAATGGCACAAAAGCTGGCGTTCAACTCCAAGAATGACCTCTACACGTGCAACACTCAAGCTCAGCCCAAGCACACACCAAGTGGGCCCCGGAAGTAGATTTATGCATCAATTACTTACTTCTGTAAACCCTAGTAGCTAGTTTATTATAAATAGGACTTTTTACTATTGTATTAGATATCTTTGATCAGTTGTATGCTATCTTAGATCACGTTTTGGGGGCTAGCCATTCGGCCATGGCTGTACCTTTCACTTATGTATTTTCAACGGTAGAGTTTCTACACTCCATAGATTAAGGTGTGGAGCTCTGCTGTTCCTCAAAGATTAATGCAAAGTACTACTGTTTTCTATTCAATTCAAATTATTCCACTTCTAAGATATTCATTCGCACTTCAACCTGAATGTGATGAACGTGACAATCATCATCATTCCCCATGAACGCGTGCCTGACAACCACTTCCGTTCTACCTTCGATTGAATGATTATCTCTTAGATCTCTTAATCAGAATCTTCATGGTGTAAGCTAGATTGATGGCGGCATTCATGAGAATCCGGAAAGTCTAAACCTTGTCTGTGGTATTCCGAGTAGGATTCTGGGATTGAATGACTGTGACGAGCTTTAAACTCGCGATTGCTGGGCGTAGTGACAGACGCAAAAGGAGGGTGAATCCTATTCCAGCGTGATCGAGAACCTCAGATGATTAGCCGTGCTGTGACAGAGCATTTGGACCATTTTCACAAGAGGATGGGATGTAACCATTGACAACGGTGATGCCCTTACATAAAGCCAGCCATGGAAAGGAGTGAGACTGATTGGATGAAGATAGCAGGAAAGCAGAGGTTCAGAGGAACGAAAGCATCTCTATTCGCTTATCTGAAATTCTCACCAAAGATTTACATAAGTATTTCTATCCCTATTTTATTAATTATTTTCGAAAACCCCATTACTATTTTATATCCGCCTGACTGAGATTTACAAGGTGACCATAGCTTGCTTCATACCAACAATCTCCGTGGGATTCGACCCTTACTCACGTAAGGTATTACTTGGACGACCCAGTGCACTTGCTGGTTAGTTGTGTGAAGTTGTGAACCATGGTATTGGCATCATGTTTTTGGCGCCATTTCCAGGGAAAGAAAGAGCGATGAATTTTACATAATCAAAGTGTAATCACAATTTCTGCGTACCAGCTTGTGAGATGAATCTCTCCATCTCCCATGACTCGGATGTGTAAGTAATTGACTTCCCTTTCTTCTTTTTAGAGGTTTCTCCGGCCTTTGGTGCTATTAGTGGTTATGGAAAAACAAAAAGGCAATGTTTTTTCCACACCAAACTTAAAAGGTTTGCTCGTCCTCGAGCAAAAGAAGAAAGAAGGGAGTAGAAGAAGAAGAAAGTGGAGGAGATGGAGAGGGGTGAGTGGTTCGGCCAAGGGGGGAAAAAAGTGTTTAAGATGTGTGAAAATGAAGGAGGGATGAGGGGTATTTGGGGAAGGGTGTTATGAGTAGGTATGAAGAAGAGAGAGAAGGTTGAGGTAGGTGGGGATCTTGTGGGGTCCACAGATTCTGAGGTGTCAAGGATTTCGCATCCCTGCACCATTTTGGCATGTAAACGCCCCTTGGAGTGCCAATCCTGGCGTTAAACGCCAGGTTACTGCCCATTTCTAGCATTTAACGTAAGCTTTTCTCCCCTTTATGGCGTTAAACGCCAGCTTTGTGCCCTTTTTGGCGTTAAACGCCAACTTGATGCCCTTTTCTGGCGTTAAACGCCAGTAAGATCATCCTCCAGGGTGTGCTGTTTTTAATGCTGTTTTTCGTTCTGTTTTTGATTTCATCAGTTGTTTTTGTGACTTCACATGATCATCACCCTAAAGAAAACATAAAATAACAATAGAAAATAGAAATTTAACATAGATAAGTAAAGATTGGGTTGCCTCCCAATAAGTGCTTCTTTAATGTCAATAGCTTGACAGTGGGCTCTCATGGAGCTTCACAGATTCTCAGAGCATGATGATGGCCTCCCAACACCAAACTTAGAGTTTGAATGTGGGGGCTTTGTTTGACTCTGCATTGAGAGAAGCATTTCATGCTTCCTCTCCATGGTTACAGAGGGAGATCATTGAGCCTTAAACACAAGGTAGTCCTTATTCACTTGAAGGACCAACTCTCCTCTGTCAACATCAATCACAACTTTTACTGTGGCTAGGAATGGTTTGCCAAGGATGATGGATTCATCCATATTCTTCCCAGTGTCCAGGATTATGAAGTTAACAGGGATGTAAAGTCCTTCAACCTTCACCAAGACATCCTCTACAAGTCCATAAGCCTGTTTCCTTGAATTGTCTGTCATCTCTAGTGAGATTCTTGCAGCTTGTACCTCAAGGATCCCTAGTTTCTCCATTACAGAGAGTGGCATGAGGTTTATACTTGACCCCAGGTGACACAGAGACTTTTCAAAGGTCATGATGCCTATGGTACAAGGTATTGAGAACTTTCCAGGATCCTGTCTCTTCTGAGGTAATTTCAGTTGAATCGGATCATTCAGTTCATTGATGAGTAAGGGAAGTTCATCCTCCCAAGTCTCATTACCAAATAACTTGGCATTTAGTTTCATGATTTCTCCAAGGTACTTAGCAACTTGCTCTTCAGCAATATCTTCATCCTCTTCAGAGGAAGAATACTCATCAAAGTTTATGAATGGCAGAGGAAAGTTTAGTGGAATCTCTATGGTCTCTGTATGAGCCTCAGATTCCTTTGGTTCCTCAAAGGGGAACTCCCTTTTGTCCATAGGACGTCCCATGAGGACTTTCTCACTAGGACTCATGTCCTCCTTACTCTCTCCAGGTTCGGCCATGTTGGTCATGGTTATGGCCTTGCACTCTCTCTTGGGATTTTTTTCTGTATTGCTTGGGAGAGTGCTAGGAGGAGTTTCAATAATTCTCTTACTCAGCTGACCCACTTGTACCTCCAAATTTCTAATAGAGGACCTTGTTTCAGTCATGAAACTGAGAGTGGTCTTAGTTAGATCAGAGGCTATGGTTGCTAAGTTAGAGTGGCTCTACTTAGAATTCTCTGTCTGTTGCTGAGAAGATGATGGAAAAGGTTTACTATTGCCAAACCGTGTTCTCCCACCATTATCATTGTTGAAGCCTTGATTAGACTTCTGTTGATCCTTCCATGAGAGATTAGGATAATTCCTCCATGAAGGATTGTTGGTGTTTCCATAGGAATCTCCCATGTAATTCACTTCTTCCATTCCAGGATTCTCAGGATCATAAGCTTCTTCTTCAGAGGAAGCTTCCTTAGTACTGCCTGTTGCAGCTTGCATTCCAGACAGACTCTGAGAAATCATATTGACTTGCAAAGTCAATATTTTGTTCTGAGCCAATATGGCATTCAGAGAATCAATTTCAAGAACTCTTTTCTTCTGAGTTGTCCCATTATTCACAGGATTCCTTTCAGAAGTGTACATGAACTGGTTATTTGTAACAATTTCAATGAGTTCCTGGCTTCTGCAGGCGTCTTCAGATGAAGAGATCCTCCTACAGAGTTGTCCAATGACATCTTGGACAATTCACACAGACCATCATAGAATATGCATATGATGCTCCATTCTAGAAACATGCCAGAAGGACACCTTCTGATCAATTGCTTGTATCTTTCCCAAACTTCATAGATGGATTCACCTTCCTTCTGTCTGAAGGTTTGGACTTTCACTCTAAGCTTACTCAACTTTTGAGGTGGAAAGAATTTGGCCAAGAAAGCGTTGACCAACTTTTCCCAAGAGTTCAGGCTGTCCTTAGGTTGTGAGTCCAACCATGTCCTAGTTCTGTCTCTTACAACAAAAGGAAAAAGCATAAGTTTGTAGACCTAAGGGTCAACTCCATGGGTCTTAACAGTGTCACAGATTTACAAGAATTCAGCTAAAAACTGATGAGGATCTTCCAATGGAAGTCCATGATTCTTGCAATTCTGCTGCATCAGAGAAACTAATTGAGGCTTATGCTCAAAGTTGTTTGCTCCAATTGTAGGAATTGAGATGCTTCTTCCACAGAAGTCAAAAGAGGGTGCAATAAAGTCACCAGGCATCTTCCTTGCATCTCCACCATTGTTGTTATTTTCGGCCATCTCTTCTTCTTTTTTCGAAAAATTCTGTCAGGTCTTCTCTAGAGTGTTGTGCTTTAGCTTCTCTTAGCTTCCTCTTTAGAGTCATTTCAGGTTCCGGATCAGCTTCAACAAGAATGTTCTTATCCTTGCTCCTACTCATATGAAAGAGAAGAGAACAGAAAAGAAGAGGGATCCTTTATGTCACAGTATAGAGATTCCTTTATATGAGTAGAAGAATAGAAGAGTAGAATGAAAAAGAGACAAGATGAAGAATTCGAACACAGGGAGAGAGAGAGGGTTCGAATTATAAGAAGAAGAGAGAGTGTTAGTGATTAAATAAATAAATAAAAAGAGATGAGAGAAAGATAATTCGAATTTAAATTAAAATAAAGGGAAAAGAATTTTTTTTGTTTTTATTTTAATTATTGGCTAGTATTCGAGAATTAAAAAGAGAATTAAAATAAAATTTGAAAACTAAATAAATTACTTAATTAAAAAGATTTTTGAAAAAGTGAATGTTAGTGATTTTTGAAAATTAGAAAGAGAAAAGTAGTTAGGTGATTTTGAAAAAGATATGATTGGAATAGAAAACTTTTAAAATCAAACAAAAAGTCAAGTAGTTAATTGAAAAAGATTTGAAAATCAATTTTGAAAAGATAAGAAGTTAAAAAAATATTTTGAAATTGATTTTTGAAAAAGATATGATTGAAAATTAATTTGAAGAAGATTTGAAAAGGAAATTTAAAAAGATTTTATTTTGAAATTAAAGTTGATTACTTGACTAACAAGAAACTAAAAGATATGATTTTAAAATTTAAAGATTGAAACTTTTCTTAATAGGCAAGTGATGAGCGGATAATTTATACGCTTTTTGGCATTGTTTTTAGTATGTTTTTAGTAGAATCTAGTTACTTTTAGGGATGTTTTCATTAGTTTTTATGTTAAATTCATATTTCTGGACTTTACTATGAGTTTGTGTGTTTTTCTGTGATTTCAGGTATTTTCTGGCTGAAATTGAGGGACTTGAGCAAAAATCAGATTCAGAGGTAGAAGAAGGACTGCTGATTCTGTTGGATTCTGACCTCCCTGCACTCAAAGTGGATTTTCTGGAGATACAAAACTCAAAATGGCGCGCTTCTAATTGCGTTGGAAAGTAGACATCCAGGGCTTTCCAGAAATATATAATAGTCCATACTTTGGCCGAGTTTAGACGATGTAAAAGGGTGTTGAACGCCAGTTCTACGCTGCTATCTGGAGTTAAACGCCAGAAACACGTCACAAGCCAGAGTTAAACGCCAGAAATACGTTACAAACTGGTGTTCAACTCCAAGATTGACCTCTACACGTGTAACATTCAAGCTCAGCCCAAGCACACACCAAGTGGGCCCCGGAAGTGGATTTATGCATCAATTACTTACTTCTGTAAACCCTAGTAACTAGTTTAGTATAAATAGGACTTTTTACTATTGTATTAGACATCTTATGATCTTTTGAATCATCTTTGGACGCCTAGTTCTTAGATCATGGGGCTGGCCATTCGGCCATGCTTGGACCTCTCACTTATGTATTTTTAACGGTAGAGTTTCTACACTCCATAGATTAAGGTGTGGAGCTCTGCTGTTCCTCAAAGATTAATGCAAAGTACTACTGTTTTTTTCTATTCAATTCAACTTATTCCGCTTCTAAGATATTCATTCGCACTTCAACCTGAATGTGATGAACGTGACAATCATCATCATTCCCTATGGACGTGTGCCTGACAACCACTTCCATTCTACTTTAGATTGAATGAGTATCTCTTGGATCTCTTAATCAGAATCTTCGTGGTATAAGCTAGATTGATGGCGGCATTCATGAGAGTCCGGAAAGTCTAAACCTTGTCTGTGGTATTCCGAGTAGGACTCTGGGATTGAATGACTATGACGAACTTCAAACTCACGATTGCTGGGCGTAGTGACAGACGCAAAAGGAGGGTGAATCCTATTCCAGCATGATCGAGAACCTCAGATGATTAGCCGTGCTATGACAGAGCATTTGGACCATTTTCACAAGAGGATGGGATGCAGCCATTAACAAGGGTGATGCCTCCAGACGATTAGCCATGCAGTGACAGTGCATCGGACCATTTTCCAGAGAGGATCAAAAGTAGCCATTGACAACGGTGATATCCTTACATAAAGCCAGTCATGGAAAGGGTTGTGATAAAAAGTTGAGATTACAATTGAGCGTACCATGTTGATGGCGCCATTAATGATCACAATTTCGTGCACCAGCAAGTAACAACTTGAAATTTTTGAATCTAAAAATTGAATGCTAGCAATAAATCCGAAAATATGAAACAAAAATAAGAAAGAGATTTTGAAAATCAATTTGAAATTTTTGAAAATATGAAAGAAAAAATGAAAAAAATTTGATTTTTGAAAAAGATTTGAAAAAGATAGAATTTTTAAATTGAAAATTTGACTTGACTCATAAGAAACAATTAAATTTTAAAAAAAATTTATGACTAAATCAATTCAAATTTTCGAAATTTATGAGTGAAATAAAGAAAGATATATTTTTTATTTTTGAATTTTTAATGAAGAAAGAGAAAAACATAAAAATGATGCATAACATGTAAAATTTAAGATCAAAATAAAAGTGCATGCAAGAACACTTTAAATATCAAGATGAACACCAAGAACACTTTGAATATCAAGATGAACACCAAGACTTATTTTTGAAAATTTTTAAGAAAAGAAAAACATGCAAGACACTAAACTTAGAAATTTTTAATGTTTAGATACTAACAAATTGAAAATGCATATGAAAAACAAGAAAAGACACAAAACCTAAAATTGCAAAGATCAAACAAAGAATATCATCAAGAACAACTTGAAGATCATGAAGAACATCATGCATGAATTTTTCGAAAATTTAAAGAAGATAAAAAAGATGCAATTGACACCAAACTTAAAAATTGACACTAAACTCAAACAAGAAACACAAAATGTTTTTTGGTTTTTATGATTTTATTAAATTTTTTGTATTTTTCAAAAATAAGAAATAAAAAGCTTAAAAATAAAATAAAATTACCTAATCTGAGCAACAGGATGAACCGTCAGTTGTCCAAACTCGAACAATCCCTGGCAACGGCGCCAAAAACTTGGTACACGAAATCGTGATCGCACACTTTTCACACAACTCCGTGCAACTAAACAGTAAGTGCACTGGGTCGTCCAAGTAATACCTTACGTGAGTAAGGGTCGATCCCACGGAGATTGTCAGCTTGAAGCAAGCTATGGTCATCCTTGTAAATCTCAGTCAGGTGAATTCAAATGGTTTTGAGGTTTTGATAATTAAAATATAATTAAAATAGAAAATAAGATAGAAGTACATATGTAATTCATTGGTGGAATTTCAGATAAGCATATAGAGATGCTTGTTGCTTCTGAACCTCTGCTTTCCTACTGCCTTCATCCAATCATGCGTACTCCTTTCCATGGCAAGCTGTATGTTGGGAGATCACCGTTGTCAATGGCTACCATCTGTCCTCTCAGTGAAAATGGTCCAAATGCGCTGTCACCGCACGGCTAATCATCTATCGGTTCTCACTCATGTTGGAATAGGATCCATTGATCCTTTTGCATCTGTCATTACGCCCAACACTCACGAGTTTGAAGCTCGTCATAGTCATCCCATCTCAGATCCAACTCGAAATACCACAGATAAGGTTTAGACTTTCCAGATCTCAAGAATGCTGCCAATTAATTCTAGCTTATACCACGAAGACTCTAATCTCACGGAATAAAAGGCTCTGTTGTTAGGAGAGGCAACCATGCATCGTCAACCAGGAGGCTAAGAGATACACACTCAAGCTATTGCAGGTAGAACGGAGGTGGTTGTCAGGCACGCGTTCATAAGTGAGAATAATGATGAGTGTCACGGATCATCACATTCATCCGGTTGAAGTGCGAGTGAATATCTTAGAACAAGAATAAACTTGAGTTGAATAGAAAAACAATAGTATTTTACATTAATTCATGAGGAACAGCAGAGCTCCACACCTTAATCTATGGGGTGTAGAAACTCCATAGTTGAAAATACATAAGAACAAGGTCCAGGCATGGCTGAATGGCCAGCCCCCTAAACGTGATCAAGAGATCAAAAGTGATACAAAGATAGTCTCAAAAATGATCTAAAGATAAAAATACAATAGCAAGAGGTCCTATTTATAATGAAATAGTAACCTAGGGTTTACATAAATAAGTAAATGATGCAGAAATCCACTTTCGGGCCTGCTTGGTATGTATTTGGGCTGAGCATTGAAGCTTTCATATATAGAGACTTTTCTTGGAGTTAAATGCCAGCTCTGGTTCCAGTTTGGGCATTTAACTCCAGCTTTTATGCCAGTTCTGGCGTTTAATGCCAGAATAGGGTAGAAAGTTGGCATTTAAATCCCAGTTTGTGTTATCAAAACTCAGGCAAAATATGAACTATTATATATTGCTGGAAAGCCCAGGATGTCTAATTTCCAATGCAATTAAGAGCGTGCCAATTGGGCTTCTGTAGCTCCAGAAAATCCATTTAGACTGCAGAGAGGTCAGAATCCAACAGAATCTAGAGTCCTTTTTCAGTCTCTGAATCAGATTTTTGCTCAGGTCCCTCAATTTCAGCCAGAAAATACCTGAAATCATAGAAAAACACATAAACACATAGTAAAGTCCAGAAATATATTTTTTATTTAAAAACTAATAAAAATATAATAAAAACTAACTAAAACATACTAAAAACTATGTAAAAACAATGCCAAAAAGGGTATAAATTATCTGCTCATCAGCCACCACCAAGGATCACCTAGCAAGCCCAAGTTTACCCAATTTAAAAGCACTTAATGTTTTGGGCAAGAACATGAACGTGATCTAATATGTTCAGAGGAGGTTGGAATCAAAAGAAAATGAAAAGATTAGAGTTATTTCTTCCTTATGAACACATTAAATACACAATGAAGAAACTAATTTATTAAGTTTGGTGTCCCAAGGGACACCCATCAGTTGCAATCCGAATCACTCATGATAAGAAGGAATGTGAAGGATTCTCTTGTCATTACTAAGGGGTTTCAGTTTCAATTTCAGGAGAAAAGATGGGGCCCACATGGTGAACATCTCACAAAGCAAGGAAGTCAAAGTGTACTTACACTTTGGAACTCAACACATGCAGAAGGCACAGTGAGATAAGAGTTGGCGCCTCTTCCCACACTAGGCGCCACTCCCCAAGTGGGAAAACATTTGACCCTTTTTATTTTCCACATTTCATATCACACCATTCACCCATTATAAAAGCCCCACCTTTCCAACTCTTTTCCCACTTCAAAACCCCAATCACACACAAGGAGAATCCATACACCTTTTTTCTTCCTTTCTCTTTTCACCTTCTACTATCTCTCTTCCCTTACCTTCTTTCTTTTTTTTCTCTCTTGATTGGGACAATCAAGTCCTAAGTTTGGTGTTGGAGCAAAACCTTGTTTTGCTTGCCATCTCTTGTAACCTCCTCCTATTTTTTTTACAACCTCAAACACACTCTCTCAACCTAATGGCACCACCAAAAAGCTTAGCCTCAAAGAAAAGAAAAACCAAGAAACCAACCTATAGATCCTCAAGCTCTTTCAATGACTACAAGTTCCTCTCTGCATTCAACCAAAATTAATTTATGGTTGGGTGAGTGAGAGGGAGATCATTCCAGAAGTTGGGTTCCAACTAGGGAGGAACGAGCACCCTGAAATCAACATTGAAATCAACAGCAGGGGCTGGTCACTCCTATACAACCCACCAAGGAAGGTGGTAAAGAGCTTGGTGAGGGAGTTTTACGCTAATGCTGTGCCTCAACCAGGACAACACTATGGCTACATTAGCTATGTGAGGGGAAAGTCCATTGACTATAGCCCCTCCAGCATAGAGAGGATGCTAATAGTGAAGAGGACAAGCTCCACCCGGAGCTATGAAGAAAGAATAAAGCAGCAAGACCCTGGGTTTGATGAGATCCTGAACGAGATTTGTGTGTTGAATGTGCATTGGATAAATGATAAGGATGGGATACCCAACCAATTAAGAAGAAGAGATTTGAGCCCCCAAGCTAGAGGGTGGCTAGAATTTGTGAGGAGGTCCCTAATCCCCACATCCAACACTTCAAAAGTGACCAAGGAGAGAGCTGTGCTCATAACAGCATCATGAAGGGTGAGAATGTCAATGTGGGGGAGATGATTGCCAACAATATTAACAAAGTGCTGAAAAGCACCAGTGACAATACAAGGTTGGCATTTCCCAGCATCATACAGAGGCTATGTGATGAGGCTGGAGTTGAAAAGATCATTGATGAGGTGCTAGTGAAGCAAGATAAATTCATAACTACCAAGAAGATGGCCAAAGTGGTGGCTGTTACCCACTTTAAAGGGCCAGAGAACAAAGAGCTCATGCTCATGGACCACAACAATAACAAGAAGAGGAAGAGGCAGAAGAGCAACCTCACTTTCTAGCACTTCAACCACCACCACCAAACTACCAATATCAACAATTTCCAGAGGGATTCAACTGGGAACAACTGCAAGGAGATGTACACCAAATGAAGGGAGACCTACACCATCTGAGAGAAGATGTCAATCAACTCAAGGAGACTCAGCAACAACAAATGGAACCAAGTCAACCAGAACATTCAGCAACTCCAAGGGGGTTTTGAGAACCTCAAGGAGCAGCAAGATCAGATTAACTGGGGAGAGATGCAAGGCAGCCTGTGAATGATTCTGGAACGACAATTACAACAAATGGAGAGTCTTGCTGAATTCAGACACCTTTATGAAGCAAGAACTGTAGCCAGAGGGGAATATGATTGCTATGCACAAACAAAGTTGAGCTACCTGTGCAATGCAGTAGCTAACATGAACCCCAATTACCCCACCTATATGCAGAAATTGGAGGAACTCAGCTCAAGATAGGAAAAAATAGCATACCAGCACAAGGAGAACGTGAAATCTTACATGAAGAGGCTAGGATTCTGGAAGCCCAAGGATGCCAAAGCACAAGAAGGTTCCTCCAAGCCAGATGAAAGTGGCTCCTTCCCTTCCAAGAAGAAGGACAGAGGAAAGGGGCAAATGAACTGAAGATAAAGCTGCTCAAGACACTCTCTAATTTCTGAAATCCTGTTTTAAGCTTTTGTTCGATTTACTTTTTGAATAAATAATCATGCTAGGATAGTTTATGTTTTCTGCTTAGTTTTATTTCATGTTGAAGCCTTTATGAGTCCTCTAATTTACAAGAAAGAAAATGCCATGTATTTCAAGTCTTCATTTCAACATAAATAAAAGTAGAGCTTGTCTCTATAAGAGTTACTGTGAGTTGTGCAAAAATAAGAGTAAGAGAAACCAAGGCCAAGATTGATCATCCAATAAACTAAGAAATAAGAAACTAAGTGTAGAACCTTGAATAAACTAAAAAGAAAATGAGTCATGAAAAGCAACTAATCTTAGAAGGTATAACAAGAGAAGGTTAAGGGGTGTTCCTTGAATATCCATAGAACCAAGAAGTAGTAAGCAATAAAGACCCAAGGCTCTGAGCATCAACTACTGGGATGAGAAAGAAACATTAAAAGGCTCAAAAAGAATTAAAGATCCTAGTAGATGCTTGTGGTGAAGATGTGTTAAGAAGAGACCTGGGCATGTAAATTCTTAAGGGTGTTTCACTACTAGAAATAGAGCTTTTTTGGACGAATTTTGAGACGAAATTGAAATAAAATTCGAACAAATTAGAGACAAATTTTTTCTTTCAAACAAAATTGGAACGATTTTTTTTGTCCCAAAAAGCCTTGTTGCTAATTTACATTTTGTCCGAAATTTTGTCCGAAATTTTTTTCAGACGATTTTGTGACAGATTTTGAATAGGCATTTATCTACTAAATTTCTATCTATTATGATGTATTTTAGACGAATTTCAGACAAATTAGCTAACATAAAGACAACGTATTTCAGACAAATTTCAAACAAAAAATATACTTTATTTCAGACAAATTTCTAACGAATTTAGTCAAATATAACAAATTTTTTTCGAACAAATTTTAAACAAATCAAATATTTCTTTTCAATTAAATTTCAGACAAATTTAATTTAAAAGAATTTACGTATTTGAAACAAATTTCATACAAAACAAAAAATTATTTTCGCACAAATTTTCTACAAATTTAATATAATATTTCAAATAATTTTCATACAAAATAATTTGCTATTTAATAGATAAATATTTTAGAAAATAAATTGCATTCGATCTGCTTTCTATATTAAGATCATCATAATCATTTTTTTTTCATATTACATCATCGAAATTATAAACACATAATAAATTCATGAAAAAGTTAATTACCATAAAAGAGTTAAAAAAATATTTATTATTAAAATACTTTTGTCTATAAATGTAATCAAACTAAATAAGAAAAAAAATACTTAAACTAAAACAAAGAAAGCCTTTAAAAAGGTCAAATATCATGAATAAAATAAAATGTACTAACTAATTCACCTAAAAATTCCTTAATCTAAATCAAAAAAACATATACTCCAAATATCAATCACTCATATTATCATCACTAGAGCCTGTCCCAAGCTCATCTTCCGTGGCATCAGACAAGGTTGAAGGAAGTGGGAGATTCAACTTTTTATACAAAGCATGAATTGTCTTTTCAGTAGAACCAATTCTTTTCTGTTGAACTTTTAGTTGACGTCCTTGATCTTTTAACTTGTGCTCAGCATCTTTCAACTTAACCTTTTGCTCTTCATTGATCATTTCTTGCTCCTTTGCCTTTTCTTTCCACATGTGAAGTTCTTGCTCAATATTTAGATTGTCTTTGGCTGTCTCTGAACAATTTCTGGAATCCAACTTTGAAGAGAGATCTAAACCAAAAGTAGCTTTTTTTTTCCTTTGTCACAACTTCGTTCTAAATAGTGTAATCATCTAGTATATCTAGGCTTTCCTTAGATGCCTCAACATCTCCCTCATTATCCAAGGATAAAGCTACTTGAAAAAGTTCTGTCTTTCGCTTTTTTAATTCACCTTACAAAACCAATTCATTTTAATCGCAACTAAATATGCCATGAACAAATAAGTGACAATTATAGGTGACATAATAAGTGGCTTTATAGGTGACAATTATAGGTGACATACTATATAAGCATTGGACTCAGTTCTAATAGATAACATCCTTGAGCTGTTTCATACTAGCACACAAGCATATAAATTGCAGGTAAAGAAAAGAGCAAAGATTTAGAATAAGAATAATTAGGTGCAAAATGAGACATACAGCATCAAAACATATAACTTTTAAGTTGGTTAGTTATGAACAAAATTTTAGCACAAAATTCTATAAAACTCTATCAAATAATAATTGCCTAGAAACCAAAATGTCCTTACGTTACATTCTACCAACATCAAATTCAAAGGATTTTATCATAATATATATAAAAGTACTTTCTACCTAGAGAGGTGAACTATATGTATCAAATGAAGCCCATGAAGCCACTTTAGATTTTTAGTTATACTCTTCTTATTAGTTCTTACTGGTGCTTCTATGGTCCTCTCATCACATTCACTTCCTCGTATAGTATATTCATTCATGTATTCTAAAATCCCAACATGTACAACATTGAGCTTATTACACTGTTGGCCTTTCATACATTCAATTCCATACAAGATCTTAGGTCCTATAGCTGTATAGCAAAATTTTGCCTGAACTTAAGATGACTTTCCTATATCATTCATTAACAACACTCAAATCATCTCTCTATTTCATCCAACAGAGTACTATTATTTTTCCCCTTTAAGTAGATATCATGACAAGACACTCATTGAAATCACCTCGCTGTCAAGATTGATAAGTATGTAGAGATGATATCAGATCCAAATATAAATCTTAAAAATTTCGCAGAAGCTAGTCTTAGTTGCACTCCGACTCCACTTATACATTTTATTCAATACAAAAGAAATTATCAAACCTGCTAATTGGTATGCCTAAAAATCGTCCTTACTTTATACTTACCATGTACATTGAATTATCCTTGAATATTGTATAATTATAACCTACTCCATTGTGAGTAAAATTTTAAATTAGGAGGATCTATAGGAATACTTCTAAGAGGCTATATCATCACAATGTTACAATAACATTGCTTAACAATAGATAAAACTACAATATATACCCCATTTCATGTTAATTCTGAAATCCACGACAATCCAAGGATCCTATATCAGCTCATTTAATATCAAATCAAGAAAATCAACAACAATCCTTATAAGGCTGAGTAAAACTTCAAAGAATTAGAACAGAAACTCCCAAAGAAAGAAACCCTAACGTTTTGTAAAAAGGGAAGAAGCCCTGAGACAGTAGCATGTATGTAATATCTAAGTTGAGGATGGCGTGCTCTCATACTCACAATAAATGTTGACCCTTGCAAAGGACGCACAAAGAGAAGAGGAGGCACGAACAATCAAGCGAAGGGGCGGTGTCTGAGGCTGGCAGGGGCGCGGGTTCTGAGACCGGCGAAGGTGAACACATTCAAGAGGCAGAGCGGTTGTTCGCAAGTGAAGGCTGGGAGTGCGATTAATGATGGTGGAGGTGGTCTGAGGTGCGAGATTGGAGGCTAGAGTGGTGGATATCTGATGAGCGGATAATTTATACGCTTTTTGGCATTGTTTTTAGTATATTTTTAGTAGAATCTAGTTACTTTTAGGGATGTTTTCATTAGTTTTTATGTTAAATTCACATTTCTGGACTTTACTATGAGTTTCTGTGTTTTTTTGTGATTTCAGGTATTTTCTGGCTGAAATTGAGGAACTTGAGCAGAAATCAGATTTAGAGGTTGAAGAAGGACTGCTGATGTTGTTGGATTCTGACCTCCCTACACTCAAAATGGATTTTCTGGAGCTACCAAACTCGAAATGGCGCACTTCCAATTGCGTTGGAAAGTAGACATCCGGGGCTTTCCAGAAATATATAATAATCCATACTTTGGCCAAGAATAGATGACGTAAACCGGCGTTCAACACCAGCTTTCTACCCAACTCTGGCGTCCAGCGCCAGAAAAGGAGCCAAAACCAGAGTTGAACGCCCAAACTGGCACAAAAGCTGGCGTTCAACTCCAAGAAAGACCTCTACACGTGCAACACTCAAGCTCAGCCCAAACACACACCAAGTGGGCCCCGGAAGTGGATTTATGCATCAATTACTTACTCATGTAAACCCTAGTAGCTAGTATATTATAAATAGGACCTTTTACTAGTCTTTTTGACATCCTGGATTGTATTTTGATCCTGTGATCAAGTTTTAGGGGGCTGGCCATCTCGGCCATGCCTGGACCTTTCACTTATGTATTTTCAACGGTAGAGTTTCTACACTCCATAGATTAAGGTGTGGAGCTCTGCTGTTCCTCAAAGATTAATGCAAAGTACTACTGTTTTCTATTCAATTCATCTTATTTCACTTCTAAGATATCCATTCGCACCCAAGAACGTGAAGAAGGTGATGATTATGTGTGACGCTCATCACCATTCTCCCCTATGAACACGTGCCTGACAAACACTTCCGTTCTACATGAAATAAGCTAGAATGAATATCTCTTAGATCTCCTAACCAGAATCTTCGTGGCATAAGCTAGAATGAGGGCGGCATTCAAGAGAATCCGGAAAGTCTAAACCTTGTCTGTGGTATTCCGAGTAGGATTCGATGAATGAATGACTGTGACGAGCTTCAAACTCGCGAGTGCTGGGCGTTAGTGACAGACGCAAAAGGAGGGTGAATCCTATTCTAGCATGATCGAGAACCGACAGATGATTAGCCGTGCTGTGACAGAGCATGTGAGCATATTTTTCACTGAGAGGAGAGGATGTAGCCACTGACAACGGTGATGCCCTTGCATAAAGCCAGCCATGGAAAGGAGTAAGACTGATTGGATGAAGATAGCAGGAAAGCAGAGATTCAGAGGAACAACCGCATCTCTATACGCTTATCTGAAATTCTCACCAATGAATTACATAAGTATCTCTATCCCTATTTTATTAATTAATATTCGAAAACCACATAACTGTTTTATATCTGCCTGACTGAGATTTGCAAGGTGACCATAGCTTGCTTCATACCAACAATCTCCGTGGGATTCGATCCTTACTCACGTAAGGTATTACTTGGACGACCCAGTGCACTTGCTGGTTAGTTATACGGAGTTGTGAACCATGGTCTTGGCATCATGTTTTTGGCGCCATTTCCAGGGAGGATCTCTTGATTTGCAGTCAAATGTTCTACCACTGAGCTATAGACTCTTGATGGAAGATTTTGTCTTCCCTTTCCTCTTTCTAGAGGTTTCTCTGGCCTTAGGTGCCATCAATGGTTATGGAAAAAAACAAAAAAAGCTATGCTTATACCACACCAAACTTAGAATGTTGCTCGCCCTCGAGCAAAAGAAGAAAGAATAGAAGAAGAAGAAGAAGATATGGAGGAGATGGATGGATGTGTGTATTCGGCCATATGGCTGGGATTGGGTGGGAGAGAGATGTTGAATTTTGAAGGTAGTGGGTGTATGGATGTGAGTGGTAAATGGAAAACAGAAGGGATGATCATGAATGGGAAGAGAGATGATGAGGTAGGTGGGGATCCTGTGGGGTCCACAGATCCTGAGATGATCCTGTGGGGTCCACAGATCCTGAGGTGTCAAGGCATTTACATCCCTGCACCAATTTAGGCATGTAAAATGCCCTTGCATACAACTCTGGGCGTTCAGCGCCAGGTTGGTACCCATTTTGGGCGTTCAACGCCCATTTGTTGCCATTTCTGGCGTTGAACGCCAGAACCATGCTTGTTCTGGGCGTTCAGCGCCAGGATGCTGCCCATTTTGGGCGTTTAGTGCCAGAACCATGCTCTGTTCTGGCGTTGAACGCCAGACAGATACTCCTCCAGGGTGTGATTTTTCTTCTGCTGTTTTCGATTCCGTTTTTGATTTTTTTGTTTATTTTGTGACTCCACATGATCATGAACCTATAAAGACATATAACTAAGAAAAATATAGTTAGATAAATAAAAATTGGGTTGCCACCCAATAAGCGCTTCTTTAATGTCAATAGCTTGACAGTGGGCTCTCATGGAGCCTCACAGATGTGCAGAGCTTTGTTGAGACTCTCCAACACCAAACTTAGAGTTTGGATATGGGAGTTCAACATCAAACTTAGAGTTTGGTTGTGGCCTCCCAACACCAAACTTAGAGTTTGACTGTGGGGGCTCTGGTTGACTCTGCTTTGAGAGAAGCTTTTTCTGCTTCCTCTCCATGGTTGCAGAGGGAGATCCTTGAGTTTTAAACACAAGGGATTCCTTATTCCATTGAAGGACTATTTCACCTCTGTCAACATCAATCACAATTCTTGCTGTGGCCAGGAAAGGTCTTCCTAGGATGATGGATTCATTCTCTTCCTTTCTAGTATCCAGGACTATGAAATCAGCAGGGATGTAAAGGCCTTCAACCTTCACTAACACGTCCTCTACTTATCCATAAGCCTGTTTTCTTGAATTATCTAGGTTCAACTTCCCAAGTATCAATGCCAAATAATTTGGCATTCAGCTTCATGATTGCACCAAGAAACTTGGCAGTTTGCTCTTCAGTAACATCCTCATTCTCTTTAGAAGAGGAATACTCATCAGAGCTCATGAAGGGCATAAGGAGGTTCAATGGGATCTCTATGGTCTCTAGATGAGCCTCAGAGTCCTTTGGTTCCTCAGAGGGAAGCTCCTTATTGGTCACTGGACGTCCCAAGAGGTCTTCCTCCTTGGAATTCACGTCCTCTCCTCTCCTCATAGGTTCGGCCATGATGCTTATGTCAATGGCCTTGCACTCTCCTTTTGGGTTCTCTTCTGTATTGCTTGGGAGAGTACTAGGAGGGATTTCAGTGATCCTCTTACTCAGCTGGCCCACTTGTGCTTCCAAATTTCTAATGGAAGACCTTGTCTCATTCATGAAACTCACAGTGGCCTTAGATAGATCAGAGACTAAGTTTGCTAAATTAGAAGTATTTTGTTCAGAGTTCTCTGTCTGTTGCAGAGTGGATGATGGAAAAGGTTTATTATTGTTAAACATGTTTCTTCCACCAATATTAAAGCCTTGTTGAGGCTTTTGATCCTTCCATGAGAAATTTGGATGATTTCTCCATGATGAGTTATAGGTGTTTCCATAAGGTTCACCTAAGTA
>NC_029785.2:47586227-47600625 GCF_000816755.2 Arachis ipaensis | reverse complement strand
AAAATTAGAGAGAGAGAGTTAGTTAGGTAGTTTTGAAAAAGTTAAGAAATAAACAAAAAGTTAGTTAGTTAGTTGAAACAAATTTTGAAAGGATAAGAAGTTAGAAGGTTGGAAAAGATATTTTGAAATTAGATTTTTGAAAAAGATAAGATGAGAAGATATTTTTGAAAAGATATGATAGAAATTAGTTTTTGAAAAAAGATTTGATTTTTAAAATCACAATTAATGACTTGATTCATAAGAAATCACAAGATATGATTCTAGAACTCAAAGTTTGAATCTTTCTTAACAAGCAAGTAACAAACTTGAAATTTTTGAATCAAAACATTAATTGTTATTGTTATTTTCGAAAATTATTTGATAAAAATAAGAAAAAGATTTTTGAAAAATATTTTTGGAATTTTCGAAAATAACTAAGAAATTTGAAAAAGATTTGATTTTTGAAAAAGATTTTGAAAAAGATAAGATTTTTAAAATGAAAATTTGATTTGACTCATAAAAACAACTTGATTTTAAAAACTTTTGAAAAATTCAAATCTAATTTTCGAATTTATGAGAGAAAAAGAGGGAAAGATATTTTTTTTTTTTGAATTTTTATGATGGGAGAGAAAAACACTAAAAAGATGCAATGCATGAAATTTTTAGATCAAAACATGTGATGCATGCAAGAATGCTATGAATGTCAAGATGAACACCAAGAACACTATGAATGTCAAGATGAACATCATAGACACAATTTTGAAAAACTTTTAATGCAAAGAAAACATGCAAGACACCAAACTTAGAATTCTTTAATGCTTAGACACTAAGAATTCAAGAATGCATATGAAAAACACCAAACAACACAAAACAAAAAATCATCAAGATCAAACAAGAAGACTTACCAAGAACAACTTGAAGATCATGAAGAACACTATGAATGCATGAAATTTTCGAAAAATGCAAGATGCACATGCAATTGACACCAAACTTATAACATGACTCAAGACTCAAACAAGAAACAGAAAAATATTTTTGATTTTTATGATTTTCTAAATTTTTTTGGATTTTTTTCGAAAATTATTTGTAAAAGAAAAAATAAGGATTCCAAAATTTTTAATATGAATTCCAGGAATCTTGCCATGTTAGTCTAAAGCTTCAGTCCAGGAATTAGACATGGCTCACTAGCCAGCCAAGCTTCAGCATTTTAACATCAGAGTATATTGCTCTTGATAACAAATTGCAAGCCTCAGTCTAAATAAATTTAGACATGGCTTTACAGCCAGCCAGGCTTCACATGCTTCATGAAACACTAGAATTCATTCTTAAAAATTTTGAATAAATTTTTTTTTGAAAACATTTTTAGTATTATTTTTTTTTTTCGAAAACAAAAGAAAAATTTTTTGAAAGATTTTTGAAAAATTTTTTGAAAATAAAACAAAAAGAAAATTACCTAATCTGAGCAATAGGATGAACCGTCAGTTGTCCAAACTCGAACAATCCCCGGCAACGGCGCCAAAAACTTGGTACGCGGAATCGCGATTACACTTTAATTATGTAAAATTCATTGCTCTTTCTTTCCCTGGAAATGACGCCAAAAACTTGATGCCAAGACCATGGTTCACAACTCCGTGTAACTAACCAGCAAGTGCACTGGGTCGTCCAAGTAATACCTTACGTGAGTAAGGGTCGAATCCCACAGAGATTGTTGGTATGAAGCAAGCTATGGTCACCTTGCAAATCTCAGTCAGGCGGATATAAAATAGTCATGTGGTTTTCGAATATTAATTAATAAAATAGGGATAGAGATACTTATGTAATTCATTGGTGAGAATTTCAGATAAGCGTATAGAGATGCAGTTGTTCCTCTGAATCTCTGCTTTCCTGCTATCTTCATCCAATCAGTCTTACTCCTTTCCATGGCTGGCTTTATGCAAGGGCATCACCGTTGTCAGTGGCTACATCCCCTCCTCTCAGTGAAAAATATGCTCACATGCTCTGTCACAGCACAGCTAATCATTGGCCAGCCCCCTAAAACGTGATCACAGGATCAAAATACAATCCAGGATGTCAAAAAGACTAGTAAAAGGTCCTATTTATAATAAACTAGCTACTAGGGTTTACATGAGTAAGTAATTGATGCATAAATCCACTTATGGGGCCCACTTGGTGTGTGTTTAGGCTGAGCTTGAGTGTTTCACGTGTAGAGGTCTTTCTTGGAGTTGAACGCCAGCTTTTGTGCCAGTTTGGGCGTTCAACTCTGGTTTTGGCTCCTTTTCTGGCGCTGGACGCCAGAGTTGGATAGAAAGCTGGCGTTGAACGCCTGTTTACATCGTCTATTCTTGCCCAAAGTATGGACTATTATATATTGCTGGAAAGCCCTGGATATCTACTTTCTAACGCAATTGGAAGCGCGCCATTTCGAGTTCTGTAGCTCCAGAAAATCTATTTTGAGTGCAGAGAGGTCAGAATCCAACAGCATCAGCAGTCCTTCTTCAACCTCTGAATCTGATTTCTGCTCAAGTCCCTCAATTTCAGCCAGAAAATACCTGAAATCAAAAAAACACACAAACTCATAGTAAAGTCCAGAAATATGAATTTAACATAAAAACTAATGAAAACATCCCTAAAAGTAACTAGATTCTACTAAAAACATACTAAAAACAATGCCAAAAAGCGTATAAATTATCCGCTCATCAATATCTGAGATCAGAGACGGGAGGCAGAGCACGAGTGGCGAAGCACCAGCGGCGAAGTACGAGTGGCAATGCACAGACAGAGGCAGAGGACGCAGATGGAGCGCGATGCACGAGCGGCAATCACAGACCAGAGACAGAGCACGCACAGAAGGAGGGAGAAGGAGATGAAGAACTAACCCTAAAACGGTGAAACCAAAAGACGGTTCTGAAAAAAGTTTTGGTTTTTGGCATGGTAACCTAGATGTGATATTAGTAGGGAGAAGGCACTCAAAAATTGAAATCCCCTGAAAATAAAAGGCGGTTTTGATAAAATTTTGATTTTTGGCGCAAAGTAAATAATAAGTAGTATTAAAATAACTATGTATATTTNAATAATATAGATAAGATAAGATAACTGCCTTGAATTATATAAACAGGAGCCAAAGACCCTTCAGTTACATTCCTCATTTCACACACATAATTTATTTTTAAGTTTTTATATATGTGATTCTTTTAGATACACTTTATCTTAAATTTGTTACAAAACTAAATTTTAAATTATTATAACGTAAATAATTAAAAGAATAAATTAAAAAATAATAGACTAATTTAAAATATAAACATTTTATACTAAATGTTAAAATTTTTCAACAAATATTTGAAATTTGTTTGAAAACTGATGCACTTTCAAACAGAATTTAGAAATGATGTTATTTTCATCCCAAATTTGTGGGAAAAAAATTTTAGCTACTTCGAAGGGTTAGCTATAGTAAAAACATTTAAGACTAATTATAGACAAATTTGGGATAGAATTAACATTTTGAATGCGTCCCAAATCCGTTTGAAGTTATTACGCATATTCAGATGGAATATGGACGAATTATAGTTTTTGTCCAAAATGTATTGCTAATTTGTATGAAAATTTTGGCGCCACCAAAAAAAAATTTGGCGCCAAAATTTGGGACAAAATTTAGACAAATTTAGGACAGAATATATTATTCCAATGTCCCCACTAAAAGTTGTTCAATATTTATCTCAAATTTGTCCGAAATGAAAAAGTCATTCAGATGGAATAAATTTTGTTTGAAATTTTTGTCCGAAAAAATCTTTTTTCTACTAGTGCAATACCCAGTACCCTAAAACCAACTGGTTTGGGAGTGCTAATTGAAAGCCTAATTAAAGGGTTGTCTTGAGATAAAACACTTAGAGTCGTAGTCAAGAAAGCAAAATAACTCTTACTACTTCAAGGTGACAATCAATAAAAAGGACCCCTAAAGCCTATACTTGAAAGAACCCTCAAAGATCTAAGAGTTTTTCATGACATTAAAACATTCATACATGTGTTGAACACTTAGCCCTACCCTTAGTTATGTTGCAATCATTCATGGCCAAGACCTCAAGTTATAAAGGTGATCACATTAATTTGCTTGGGACAAGCAAAGCTTAAGTTTGGTGTTGTGATGACTTGCATCATCTACCCTTCTTTCTTGCATAAAGAGGACCATAAAAGAGCATAAATCTCATTTGATCAGTACAATTCATGCATTATTTGATGAATATTATGGTACACTACTTTGAGATGAGTTGTGCTGAATTTCAAGTGAAAAAAACATCAAAAATGGGAAGAAAGCAACAAGAAGCTGGGCGTGTGAAACTGGTGTGCCACTTGGGAGCAAATGCCACAAAAATGCACTGGCGTGGCACGCCAGGAGCTAGGCGTGGCATGCCAGTACTAAATTCCAGAGGAGAAGTTCAAGAATGCATGTGGGCGTGGCACGCCAGGTTGGGCGTGGCACGCCTAACCCATCAGCTACTATAGGCGTGCCACTTGAGCTAAGGGGCGTGGCACGGCAACTCACCACTCCAGGAACAACCTTCACTATGGCATGCCACTTGGTATCGAAGGCGTGGCACGCCAGCTCCAAAAATTCACTTGGGTGTGCCACTTGAGAATCCAGGCATGACATGCCAATCTTGAAGAGTCCACAAATATATGGGCGTGCCACTTGAGCAGCATGGCGTGGCACGCTGGTACAATAATCCAGAGAAGGGGCTGAAGGCAATTGAAGACTGGGCGTGCCACTTGAGGTCGAAGGCATGGCATGCCAACCTCTCAATCTCACTTAGGTGTGCCACTTGAGTTTGTGGCGTGGCACGCCAATGCACAAAGAGACCAAAGCAAGGGCTGGGCGTGCCACTTGATGTCGAAGGCTGATGAGCGGATAATTTATACGCTTTTTGGCATTGTTTTTAGTATGTTTTTAGTAGGATCTAGTTAGTTTTAGGGATGTTTTCATAAGTTTTTATGTTAAATTCACATTTCTGGACTTTACTATGAGTTTGTGTGTTTTTCTGTGATTTCAGGTATTTTCTAGCTGAAATTGAGGGACTTGAGCAGAAATCAGATTCAGAGGTTGAAAAAGGACTGCTGATGCTGTTGGATTCTGACCTCCCTGCACTCAAAGTGGATTTTCTGGAGCTACAGAACTCAAAATCTGGACAACTGACGGTTCATCTTGTTGCTCAGATTAGGTAATTTTCTTTTTATTTTCTTTTCAAAAATTTTTCAAAAATAATTTCAAAAATCTCTCATCTGTTTTCGAAAAAAATAAAAATGTTTTCAAAAAAAAAAATTATTCAAAATTTTTAAGAATGAATTCTAGTGTTTCATGAAGCATGAGAAGCCTGGCTGGCTGTAAAGCCATGTCTAAATTCTTTTGGACTGAGGCTTCCAAACCATCAGAGGTAAGTTACATACTTGATAAATGATGAGCAGCAATTTGTTATCAAGAGCAATATACTCTGGTGTTACATGTCTTGCATGTTTTCTCTGCATTAAAATTTTTTCAAAAATATGTTCTTGATGTTCATCATGACATTTAAAGTGTTCTTGGTGTTCATCTTGACATTCATAGCATTCTTGCATGCATTCATTGTTTTGATCTAAAAAATTTCATGCATTGCATCCTTTTTGTGTTTTTCTCTTGCATCATAAAAATTCAAAAATCAAAAAAATATCTTTCCCTTTTTCTCTCATCAAATTCGAAAATTTGGATTGACTTTTTCAAAAATTTTTAAAATCAAATTGTTTCTCATGAGTCAAACCAAATTTTCAATTTGAAAATCTTATCTTTTTCAAAATCTTTTTCAAAAATCAAATCTTTTTCAAAATTCTTAGATATTTTCAAAAATTCCAAAAATATTTTTCAAAAATCTTTTTCTTATTTTTAAATCAAATTTTCGAAAATAACATAATCAATTAATGTTTTGATTCAAAAATTTGAAGTTTGTTACTTGCTTGTTAAGAAAGATTCAAACTTTAAGTTCTAGAATCATATCTTGTGATTTCTTATGAATCAAGTCATTAATTGAGATTTTAAAAGTCAAATCTTTTTCAAAACTAACTTCAATCATATCTTTTCAAAAATATCTTCCTATCTTATCTTTTTCAAAAAATATCTTTTCAAAATATCTTTTCTAACTTCCTAACTTCTTATCTTTTCAAAAATTTGTTTCAACTAACTAACTAAACTAACTAATGTTTCTTATGCTGGTTAGTTGTATCGAAGTTGTGACAATTATGAATTAAGATCAGAGCACCAAGCTTTGGAGCCATTACCAGGATTTGTTCGAGCCTGGAGATCACAATTTCGTGCACCAAAGGCGTGGCACGCCAACCCAAGAATCTCACTATGGCGTGCCACTTGAAGGCTGAGGTGTGGCACGCCAGCTACTGGAACCAAGGAAGGAACATGGGTGTGGCACACCAGCCTCTAGGCGTGGCACGCTGGTATAAAATTTCAAAGAGGGTGAAGGAGGCCAAATACATGGGGCGTGCCACTTGGTGTCGAAGGTGTGGCACGCCATCCATTATTCCTCACTTGGGCGTGCCACTTGAACCCTAGGCATGGCACGCCAGTGTCATTCAGAGAGCAAAGAACCATTGGGGCGTGCCACTTGAGTTCGTGGCGTGGCACGCCAGACCCTGGGCGTGCCACGCTAGTTCAAGTTTCCAGAAGCAAGAGAAGTAGAAAAAGGCTAGGGCGTGGCACGCCAAGGTTGTTATGAAGACGAGCGTGCCACTTGAGGGAGCACGTGACACGCCCCTAGAGCGCCTACCACACGCCAGCTGGGAAGTCACACTTATTGAGTTTCTTTTCCCTCCAAAATGTAATTTTCCTTTTTCACTTTTGTAATTCTTTTATTTTTACTAGGAGTAGTATAAATACCCCTAAGGAGTACTGAGAAGTGGGTTAAGCGGTTAGAGAGATTAGTTTTAGATCTACTTTTACACTTCACTTTTGAGTACTTTTCTTTGAGCTATGAGTAGCTAAATTCCCTCTCATTGAGAGAGGGAGCTCTGTTGTACTTGATGGATTGATGATAGTGAAATCCTTCTTCTCTTCATCTTCTCTTTGATTTGCTAGAAGGAATTTTGTTCTTAATGCTTAGTGTTCAATTATCTTGGGAAAGAGATTGAATGCAAAATGGGTTTCATGGGAACCTTGGAAAAGGAAACATGAAACCATGCTTGAAATCCCTTCTCACACTTGAGTAGAATCTGGGTTTTGGTATTTGGATATGTGACATATAATCCTCCCTCTACTTAGACCTATGATGGTATAATCAGGGACCAAGCATACCTCTCTTCATGAGCAATTAGACCAAAGAATTGGCTATTGATCAAGATCTGAGAGATTTAGTCACCAAGGGATCGGGGCTCAATCAATCATGATTGCCAAGAGGTCAATGAGTTACATGATTAAAGAGGATATAAGCTAAACTTGATCCAAAGAGACAACATCTCTTGATCTCAATGAATTTCCGCATTCTTATCTATCCCTTTCTTTATAGCTTAATTTTACATTCAGCAATCCCCCACTCCCATTTACATCCAAGTCATTTATGATTCTGTACTTTACATTCTGCCATTTCCATTTCTTCACTTTATTGCTTTCCTTTATATTCTAGCCATTTATATTTCTGTCATTTATAATTCTACAAATCACAATCTACTTATTCCGCTTGACTAATTCATCACTCGATTAAAACTGCTCAAATTTGCCAATCTCTGTGGATACGATCCCACTCCACTGTGGGTTATTACTTGATGATAATTTTGGTGTGCTTGCTAAAAGACTGATTCACCATTTTTGAATGGGGGTGTGAATTGGACTCATCAATCCTCTGAGCCATTCTTGCCCTATAAAGCCTGAAAACACTTAACGCACAGATCATGGTATCGAATGGTATAAAGAGGGATTAAAAATATACAGTTTAAAGGCTTAAGAAGTAAGTTTTCAATTATAGAACAAAACTAGGAAGGAATTGTAAAACCATGCAATTTGTATGAATAAGTGTGCAAAGACTTGATAAAAGCCACTCAAATCAGCACAAGATAAACCATAAATAGTGGTTTATCAACCACTCATCGGGAGGTTCCCTTAACAAGAATAAGACCATTGAAGAAGCCATTGATGTTATAGAGACAATGGCTAACAATGAGTATTTTTATGCCTCAGATAGGAGCAACAACAGGGGAGTCTTGGAATTAAACCATATGGATGGAATCCTGGCCCAGAACAAGATGATCACCAAGCAATTGGCTGAATTGACCAAGCAAATGGAGAAGAATCAGGCTGCAGCTATCCACACTCAACCATCACCCCAAGAAGAGTTGGACACAAAAGAAGGAGTTAACTGGGAGGAAGCTAATTACCTTGGAAATTCATCTAGGCAAGCTAATAATCCATATTCTAAAACCTATAACTCTGGTTGGAGGAACTAACCAAACATTGGGTGGGAGAACCAACAAATCCAAGGCCAAGATCACAGACCAAATAGTCCAAACTAGTATAACAACTCCACTCACCAAAACTCCAACCAAAAAATATACCAAACCACACAAAACACTTATTCACAACCACCATACCAAAGCCATAATAACCACTCTCAACACCCCAATTCCAACCAACCATCACGATATGATGATGACAGAATGGCCAAAATGGAAGCTATGCTTGCAAACCTTTGCAAGGAGTTTAAAGACATGAAGAAATTCCAGGAGGAAGTAATATCCAATTTGCAAAACCAAGATGCTGCTACTCAGAAATTTGAAGCACAAATTGGATACTTGTCCAAGCAAGCTCTTGGCCACAGTTCAGGAAATGTCACCAAAACAACTTCAATAGAGGAATGCAAAGCTATTAGCCTCAGAAACGGAAAGGAATTGAAAGAGACTCCAAGGTAGACTAAAGAAGAGAAGGCAGAGGGCAGTCCAAATTTCAAGGAAGAAGCACAAACACCTGCTCCCAACCCATCAGAGGAGAAAGAAGTTCTAAGGCCATATGTCGCAAAGGCTCCTTACCCTCAGCGCCTAATGAAAAATGCAAAAGACAGCCAATTCTCCAAATTTTTGGAGATTTTTAAGAAACTTCAGATCAACATTCCCTTTGCAAAAGCACTAGAGCAAATGCCACTTTATGCTAAGTTTCTGAAGAAACTAATGACCGAGAAAAGAAGATGGAGGAATGATGAAACTGTGGTCTTAACTGAGGAATGTAGTGCTATCATCCAACATAAATTGTCTCGAAAATTGAAGGACCCAGGAAACTTCTAAATTCTCTGCATCATAGGGGAAATAACAATTGAAAAAGCCTTATGTGACTTGGGAGCTAGTATAAATTTGATGTCCTTAACTATAATGAAAAGAATGAAGATTGAGGAAGCCAAACCAACAAGAATGGCCCTCCAATTGGCAGATCGGTCATTCAAATTCCCTCATGGAATAGTAAAAAATTTGCTAGTGAAAGTAGGAGACTTCATCTTCCCTGCTGACTTTATGATATTGGACATGGAGGAAGAAGCTAAGGCTTCAATAATTTTGGGAAGGCCATTTTTAGCTACTGTTAGAGCCATCATTGATGTCCAAAAGGGTGAACTTACCCTTAGGATACATGAGGAGAGAATGGTATTCAATGTATTCAAAGCCATGAACTATCCACCAGAGTCACTAGGGGAGTGTATGAGGCTAGATGCAGTGGAAACTGTGGTGCAAGAAACCCTTGAAGAAGCACTTGAAGGATTGACAGAGGTTCATTCCATGTTAAATGCTGATGTTGCTGATGTCAATTCAGCTGAAGTGTCTATTCTAAGCACATTGGAGGATAAGAAAAAGGAGAAGGAAGCACCCAAACTGGAGCTAAAAACACTGCCTCCTACTCTCAAGTATGCATACTTAGGAAGTGATGGAAGTTACCCAGTGATAATCAATTCTGCCATTAGTCAAGAACAGGAAGAGGAACTAATCAAGGTGCTGCAAAAGCACCAAGATGCCATTGGATGGACTCTTGCTGACTTAAAAGGGATAAGCTCATCCATATGCATGCATAAGATCTTGTTGGAAGATGATGCCAAACCCTCCATTCAAGCCCAAAGAAGATTGAATCCTGTCATGAAAAAAGTGGTCCAAAAAGAAGTTATGAAGCCATGGCAGGCAGGAGTAATCTATCCCATTTTTGACAGCCCATGGGTGAGCCCTGTCCATGTGGTTCCAAAGAAAGGAGGGATAACAGTTATACCAAATGAGAAGAACGAACTCATCTCCACAAAAACAGTAACAGGTTGGAGGGTATACATTGACTATAGGAAACTCAATGAGGCAACTAGAAAATATCATTTTCCACTCCCTTTCATGGACTAGATGCTGGAGAGATTGGCAAGACATGCATATTACTGTTTCCTTGATGGATATTCGAGTTATAATCAAATAGTGGTTAATCTAAGGGATCAAGAAAAAATATCATTCACCTGTCCATATGGAGTTTTTGCTTACAAGCGCATGCCTTTTGGATTGTGCAATGCCCCTGCAACTTTCCAAAGATGTATGTTGTCTATTTTCTCAGACATGATTGAAAAATTCATTGAAGTCTTCAGGGATGATTTTTCAATTTTTGGAGATTCCTTTCCCAATTGCCTTAATCATCTTGCCTTAGTATTAAAAAGGTGCAAAGAGACGAACCTAGTTCTTAACTGGGAGAAATGCCACTTTATGGTGACAGAGGGGATTGTCCTTGGCCATAAAATTTCAGAAAAAGGCATAGAGGTAGGCAAAGCTAAGGTGGAATAAATTGAGAAATTACCTCCACCTAGTAATGTCAAGGCAATTAGGAGTTTTTTAGGCCATGCTGGTTTCTACAGAAGATTTATAAGAGATTTTTCCAAAATTGCAAAGCCTTTGAGCAACCTATTCATCTCTGATATACCTTTTGTGTTTGATAAAAAATGCACACTAGCATTTGAAACACTGAAAAGAGAACTTTTCTCAACACCTATCATTGCCCCACCTGATTGGAATTTGCCTTCTGAACTGATGTGTGATGCATTAGACTTTGCTATTGGGGCAGTGCTTGGACAAAAGAAAGGTAATTTAGTGCATGTTATATATTATGCCAACAAGATTTTGAATGAAACTCAAAGGATTTATACCACTACTGAGAAAGAATTACTGGCAATAGTGTTTGCATTTGATAAGTTTAGATCATATCTCATTGGATTCAAAGTTATTATTTTTACTGATCATGCAGCACTAAAATATTTACTTGCAAAACAAGAATCAAAACCAAGATTGATAAGGTGGATTTTGCTATTGAAGGAATTCAACATTGAGATTAAAGACAAGAAGGGAGTGGAGAATAAAGTAGCAGATCATTTGTCCAAAATTCCTTGTGAAGAAGGTAGCATCCACAAATCAAGTGTCAATGAATTTTTCCCTGATGAGCAATTAATGCTAGTTCACAAGGCACCCTGGTTTGCAGACATTACTAATTTTAAGGCCACTGGGAAAGTTCCTCCAATGATCAACAAGCATCAAACGAGGAAACTCATCAATGATGCAAAGTATTTCATTTGGGATGAGCCATACTTATTCAAAAAATGCTCAGATGGATTGCTCAGATGGTGCATTTCAGAGGAGGAAGGAAGGGAAGTGTTATGGAATTGTCATGGTTCTTGCTATGGAGGCTATTTTGGAGGAGAAAGAACCGCAGCAAAAGTCCTGCAGTGCGGGTACTTTTGGCCCACCATCTTCAAAGATGCACGAGAGCTAGTGAAGAACTGCAATAAATGTCAGGGGGCTGGAAATCTGCCCAAGAGAAATGAGATGCCACAGCAATTCATCTTAGAACTTGAGTTGTTTGATGTATGGGAGATTGATTTCATGGGACCATTCCCAACATCATACTCAAACAATTACATTTTGGTCACAGTGGACTATGTGTCCAAATGGGTGGAGGCCATTGCAACCCCTACAAATGACAACAAGGTGGTCCTGAACTTTCTCAGAAAGAATATCTTTAGTAGGTTTGGAGTTCACAGAGCACTCATCAGTGATGGAGGAAGCCATTTTTGAAATAAACCACTAGAAAACCCTCCTCTTGAGATATGGGGTGAAGCACAAGGTTGCCACACCCTATCACCCCTAAACAAGTGGTCAGACAGAAGTATCCAACCGAGAGCTAAAAAAGATCCTGGAAAAGACGGTGGGAGCTTCAAGAAAAGACTGGTCGAAGAAGCTGGATGATGCTCTTTAGGCATCCAGGACAGCCTTTAAAACACCAATTGGGATGTCTCCATATCAACTGGTGTATGGTAAGGCATGTCACCTGCCATTAGAGCTTGAACACAAAGCTTTCTGGGCTCTTAAGTTGTTGAATTTTGATAGCCAAGCTGCTGGTGAAAGGAGGCTATTGCAACTACAGAAATTAGAAGAATTCAGATTCCAAGCCTATGAAAATGCCAAAATGTACAAGGAAAAGGCAAAGGAAAGACATGACCTCAAGATGGCACTGGTGTGGGAAATCGTGATTCACACTTTTCACAACTCCGCCCAACTAATCAGCAAGTGCACCGGGTCGTCCAAGTAATACCTTACGTGAGTAAGGGTTGATCCCACGGAGATTGTCAGCTTGAAGCAAGCTATGGTCATCCTTCTAAATCTCAGTCAGGTGGATTCAATTGGTGATGAGGTTTTAATAATTAAAATATAAATAAAACATAAAATAAGATAAAGTTACTTATGTAATTCATTGGTGGAAATTTCAGATAAGCGTCTGGGGATGTGGTGCACGAAATTGTGATCTCAGGCAACGGCGCCAGAAACTCTGTACGCACGTCTTAATAAATTGTTTTTCATTCACAACTTCGATACAACTAACCAGCAAGTGCACTGGGTCGTCCAAGTAATAAACCTTATGTGAGTAAGGGTCGATCCCACGGAGATTGTCGGCTTGAAGCAAGCTATGGTCACCTTGTAAATCTCAGTCAGGCGGATATAAAATAGTTTATTAATCTTTGAGGAACAGCAGAGCTCCACACCTTAATCTATGGAGTGTAGAATCTCTACCGTTTAAAATACATAAGTGAAAGGTCCAGGCATGGCCGAGAGGCCAGCCCCCATGATATAAGAACCAGACGTCCCAAGATGATCCAAAGAGCAAAAGATAATCCAAAGATGTCTAATACAATAGTAAAAAGTCCTATTTATACTAAACTAGTTACTAGGGTTTACAGAAGTAAGTAATTGATGCATAAATCCACTTCCGGGGCCCACTTGGTGTGTGCTTGGGCTGAGCTTGAATGTTACACGTGCAGAGGCTCTTTCTGGAGTTGAACGCCAGGTTGTAACGTATTTCTGGCGTTCAACTCTGGTTTGTGACGTGTTTCTAGCGTTTAACTCCAGACAGTAGCATAGAACTGGCGTTCAACGCCCTTTTACGTCATCTAAACTCAGCCAAAGTATGGACTAATATATATTGCTAGAAAGCCCTGGATGTCTACTTTCCAACGCAATTGGAAGCGCACCATTTTGAGTTCTGTAGCTCCAGAAAATTCACTTTGAGTGCAGGGAGGTCAGAATCCAACAGCATCAGCAGTCCTTCTTCTACCTCTGAATCTGAATTTTGCTCAAGTCCCTCAATTTCAGCCAGAAAATACCTGAAATCATAGAAAAACACACAAACTCATAGTAAAGTCCAGAAATGTGAATTTAACATAAAAACTAATGAAAACATCCCTAAAAGTAACTAGATTCTACTAAAAACATACTAAAAACAATGCCAAAAAGTGTATAAATTATCCGCTCATCACAACACCAAACTTAAATTGTTGCTTGTCGCCAAGCAACTAAAAATCAAATAGGATAAAAAGAAGAGAATATACTATAAATTCCAAACTATCAATGAAACATAGCTCCAATTAAATGAGCGGGACTTGTAGCTTTTTGCCTCTTAAATAGTTTTGGCATCTCACTTTATCCATTGAAGTTCAGAATGATTGACATCTATAGGAACTCAGAGTTCAGTATGATGATTCTTGAACACAGCTATTTTATGAGTCTTGGCCGTGGCCCTAAGCACTTTGTTTTCCAGTATTACCACCGGATACATAAATGCCACAGACACATAATTGGGTGAACCTTTTCAGATTGTGACTCAGCTTTGCTAAAGTCTCCAATTAGAGGTGTCCAGGGTTCTTAAGCACACTCTTCTTTTGCTTTGGACCTTGACTTTAACCGCTCAGCCTCAAGTTTTCACTTGACACCTTCACGCCATAAGCACATGGTTAGGGATAGCTTGGTTTAGCCGCTTAGGCCAGGATTTTATTCCTTTAGGCCCTTCTATCCACTGATGCTCAAAGCCTTGGGATCCTTTTTATTTGCCCTTGCCTTTTGGTTTTAAGGGTTA
>NC_029785.2:47578394-47586208 GCF_000816755.2 Arachis ipaensis | reverse complement strand
TCTCAGTGGGAATGTCTCCTTCTATGAAAGCTCCAGCTGAGTAACATAGATGGCAAATAAGATGAGGAAAAGCTAGCCTTGCCCCAGGAGAGGGCTTTTCGGCTTTTTTGTAGAGTTCAAGGGAGATGACTTCATGAACTTCTACTTCTTCTCCAATCATGATGCTATGGATCATGATGGCCCGATCCACAGTAACTTCAGATCGGTTGCTAGTGGGGATGATGGAGCGTTGGATGAACTACAACCATCCTCTAACTACAGGCTTGAGATCTAGTCTTCTTAGTTGAACCGGTTTGCCTTTGGAGTCAATCTTCCATTGAGCTCCTTCCACACATATGTCTATGAGGACTTGTTCCAACCTTTGATTAAAGTTGACCCTTCTAGTGTAGGGGCGTGCATATCCTTGCATCATAGGCAAGTTAAACACCAACCTCACATTTTTCGGACTAAAATCTAAGTATTTCCCCCGAACCATTGTAATATAATTCTTTGGGTTTGGGTTCTTACTTTGATCATGGTTCCTAATGATCCATGCATTGGCATGGGATCCTGTGGGGTCCACAGATCCTGAGGTGATCCTGTGGGGTCCACAGATCCTGAGGTGTTCAAGGATTTATAACCTTCCACCAAATTAGGCATGCAAAATGCTCTTGCACACAACTGTGGGCGTTCAGCGCCAGATTGGTGCTTGTTCTGGGCGTTGAACGCCCATTTGTTGCCCATTTCTGGCGTTGAACGCCAGAACCATGCTTGTTCTGGGCGTTCAGCGCCAGCTCTTCTCCAGGGTGCAATTCTGGCGTTCAAACGCCCAGATGCTGCCTATTTTGGGCGTTCAGCACCAGAACCATGCTCTGTTCTGGCGTTGAACGCCATCCAGATGCTTCTTACTGGCGTTTAAATGCCAGTAAGGTCTTCCTCCAGGGTGTGATTTTTCTTCTGCTGTTTTTGATTCCGTTTTCAATTTTTATATTTATTTTGTGACTCCACATGATCATGAACCTAATAAAACATGAAAAAACAAGAAAAATAAAATTAGATAAATAAAAATTGGGTTGCTTCCCAACAAGCGCTTCTTTAATGTGAATAGCTTGAAAGTGGGCTCTCATGGAGCCTCACAGATGTTCAGAGCATTGTTGAGACTTCCCAACACCAAACTTAGAGTTTGGATATGGGAGTTCAACACCAAACTTAGAGTTCGGTTGTGGCCTCCCAACACCAAACTTAGAGTTTGATTGTGGGGGCTCTGGTTGACTCTGCAGTGAGAGAAGCTTTTTATACTTCCTCTCTATGTTTACAAAAGGATGAACTCGAGTTTTAAACACAAGGGAGTCCTCATTCAATTGAAGGACTAGTTCACCTCTGTCAACATCAATCACAGCTCTTGCTGTGGCTAGGAAGGGTCTTCCAAAGATGATGGATTCATCATCATTCTTCCCAGTATCCAGGACTATGAAATCAGCAGGGATGTAAAGGCCTTCAACCTTTACTAACACGTCCTCTACTTGTCCATAAGTTTGTTTTCTTGAATTGTCTGCCATCTCTAATGAGATTTTAGCAGCTTGCACCCCATAGATTCCCAGTTTCTCTATTACAGAGGGGGCCATGAGGTTTATCCCTGACCCAAGGTAACACAGAGCCTTTTCAAAGATCATGGTGTCTATGGTACAAGGTATTAGGAACTTCCCAGGATCCTGTTTCTTCTGAGGCAATGTCAGTTGATCCAGATCGCTTAGTTCATTAGTGAACAAGGGAGGTTCATCTTCCCAAGTCTCAACACCAAATAATTTGGCATTCAGCTTCATGATTGCACCAAGGTACTTGGTAACTTGCTCTTCAGTAACATCCTCATTCTCTTCAGAAGAGGAATACTCATCAGAGCTCATGAATGGCATAAAAAGGTTCAATGGAATCTCTATGATCTCTAGATGAGTCTCAAATTCCTTTGGTTCCTCAGAGGGAAGCTCCTTATTGATCACTGGACGTCCCAGGAGGTCTTCCTCCTTGGGATTCACGTCCTCTCCCTCCCTTACAGGTTCGGCCATGGTAATTAATTCAATGGCCTTGCACTCTCCTTTTGGATTCTCTTCTGTATTGCTTGGAAGAGTACTATGAGGGATTTCAGTGATCCTTTTACTCAGCTGGCCCACTTGTGCCTCCAAATTTCTAATGGATGACCTTGTTTCATTCATGAAACTTACAGTGGCCTTAGATAGATCAGAGACTAAGTTTGCTAAATTAGAGGTATTTTGTTTAGAGTTCTCTGTCTGTTGCTGAGTGGATGATGGAAAAGGTTTACTATTATTAAACCTATTTCTTCCACCATTATTAAAGCCTTGTTAAGGCTTTTGTTGATCCTTCCATGAGAGATTTGGGTGATTTCTCCATGAGGGATTATAGGTGTTTCCATATGGTTCACCCATATAATTCACCTCTGCTATTGCAGGGTTTTCAGGATCATAAGCTTCTTCTCCAGAAGATGCCTCTTGAGTACTGTTGGATGCAGCTTGCATTCCATTCAGACTCTGAGAAATCATATAGACTTGCTGAGTCAATATTTTATTCTGACCCAATATAGCATTTAGAGTATCAATTTCAAGAACTCCCTTCTTCATAGGCGTCCCATTATTCATAGGATTCCTTTCAGAAGTGTACATGAACTGGTTATTAGCAACCATGTCAATGAGTTCTTGAGCTTCTGCAGGCGTTTTCTTTAGGTGAATGGATCCACCTGCAGAAGTATCCAATGACATCTTAGCTAATTTAGACAGACTATCATAGAATATATCCAGGATGGTCCATTCTGAAAGCATGTCAGAAGGACACTTTTTGGTCAGTTCTTTGTATCTATACCAAGCTTCATAGAGGGATTCACCTTCTTTCTGTCTGAAGGTTTGAACATCCACTCTAAGCTTACTCAGCTTTTGAGGAGGAAAGAACTTGGCTAAGAAAGCCTTGACCAGCTTATCCCAAGAGTTCAGGCTATCCTTAGGTTGAGAGTCCAACCATATTCTAGCTCTGTCTCTTACAGCAAAAAGGAAAAGCATGAGCCTGTAGACTTCAGGATCTACTCCATTAGTCTTAACAGTATCAAAGATCTGCGAGAATTCAGTTAAGAACTGAAAGAGATCTTCAGATGGAAGTCCATGAAACTTGCAGTTCTGCTGCATCAGAGAAACTAATTGAGGTTTCAGCTCAAAGTTGTTTGCTCCAATGGTGGGAATGGAGATGCTTCTTCCATGTAAATTGGAATTAGGTGCAGTAAAGTCACCAAACATCCTCCTTGCATTATTGTTATTTTCGGCTGCCATCTCCTCTTTCTGTTCGAAAATTTTTGAAAGGTGCTTGCTGGATTGTTGTAATTTAGCTTCTCTTTGTTTCCTCTTCAGAGTCCTTTCAGGTTCTGGATCTGCTTCAACAAGAATGTTCTTGTCCTTGCTCCTGCTCATATGAAAAAGAGGGACAGAAAAATAATAATAATAGGGGTCCTTTTTACCACAGTATAGAGGCCCCTGTGTGAGTAGATGAAAAGAAGAAGAAAAAATTCGAACACAGATGGAAGAGGGGGTTCGAATTTGGGTGAGATGAAGTGTTAGTAGATGAATAAACAAATAGAAGGAGATGAGAGAGAAGGAGAATTTTCGAAAATTATTTTTGAAAAAGAGTTAGTGATTTTCGAAAATAGTTTTTGAAAAAGGTTAGTAATTTTTTTTCGAAATTTATGAGTGAAAAAGGGAAAGATATATATTTTTTTTGAATTTTTAATGATGAGAGGGAAAAACATGAAAAAGACTCAATGCATGAAAATTTTGGATCAAAACAATGAATGCATGCAAAAATGCTATGAATGTCAAAATGAACACCAAGAACACCTTGAATGTCAAGATGAACACCAAGAACATATTTTTGAAAATTTTTATATGCAAGAAAACATGCAAGACACCAAACTTAGAAATCTTTCATGTTCAGACACTATGGATGCAAGAATGCATATGAAAAATACCATACAACACAAAACAAGAAAACATCAAGATCAAACAAGAAGACTTACCAAGAACAACTTGAAGATCATGAAGGACACTATGAATGCATGAATTTTCGAAAAATGCAAGATGAATATGCAATTGACACCAAACTTATAACATGACACATGACTCAAACAAGAAACACAAAAAATATTTTTGATTTTTATGATTTTCTAATTTTTTTGGTATTTTTCGAAAATTGATTGAAAAAGAAAAATAAGGATTCCAAAATTTTTAATATAAATTCCAGGAATCTTGCCATGTTAGTCTAAAGCTCCAATCTGAGGGTTAGACATGGCTTAATAGCCAGTCAAGCTTTAGCATGTAACATCAGAATATACTGCTCATTACTTATTAACTTGCCTCTATGCTGATGGCTGGAAGCCCCTATCCAAAAAGAATTAGACATGGCTTTACAGCCCGCCAGGCTTCAACATGCTTCATGAAACTCTAGAATTCATTCTTAAAAATTCTGAAGAAAAATATACTTTTGAAAAGATTTATTTTTTTTTCGAAAAAAAAAAACAAAAAGAAAATTACCTAATCTGAGCAACACGATGAACCGCCAGTTGTTCAAACTCGAACAATCCCCGGCAACGGCGCCAAAAACTTGGTGCACGAAATTGTGATCTCAGGCAACGGCGCCAGAAACTCTGTACACACGTCTTAATAAATCGTTTTTCATTCACAACTTCGATACAACTAACCAGCAAGTGTACTGGGTCGTCCAAGTAATAAACCTTACGTGAGTAAGGGTCAATCCCACGGAGATTGTCGGCTTGAAGCAAGCTATGGTCACCTTGTAAATCTCAATCAGGCGGATATAAAATAGTTATGGAGTTTTTGAAAATAAATAATAAAATAAGGATAGAAATACTTATGTAAATCATTGGTGAGAATTTCAGATAAACACATAGAGATGCTTTCGTTCCTCTGAACCTCTGCTTTCCTGCTGTCTTCATCCAATCAGTCTTACTCCTTTCTATGGCTGGGTTTATGTAAGGACATCACCATTGGCAATGGCTACTTTTGATCCTCTCTGGAAAATGGTCCGATGCGCTGTCACTGCATGGCTAATCGTCTGGAGGCATCACCGTTGTCAATGGCTGCATCCCATCCTCTTGTGAAAATGGTCAAAATGCTCTGTCACAGCACGGCTAATCATCTAAGGTTCTCGATCATACTGGAATAGGATTCACCCTCCTTTTGCGTCTGTCACTACGCCCAGCACTCGCGAGTTTGAAGTTCGTCATAATCATTCAATCCCAGAGCCCTACTCGGAATATCACAGACAAGCTTTAGACTTTCCGGACTCTCATGAATGCCGCCATCAATCTAGCTTATACCACGAAGATTCTGATTAAGAAATCCAAGAGATACTCATTCAATCTAAGGTAGAACGGAAGTGGTTGTCAGGCGCGCGTTCATAGGGAATGATGATGATTGTCACATTCATCACATTCAGGTTGAAGTGCGAATGAATATCTTAGAAGCGGAATAAGTTGAATTGAATAGAAAAACAGTAGTACTTTGTATTAATCTTTGAGGAACAGCAGAGCTCCACACCTTAATCTATAGAGTGTAGAAACTCTACCGTTGAAAATACATAAGTGAAAGGTCCAGGCATGGCCGAGAGGCCAGCCCCCATGATCTAAGAACCAGACGTCCCAATAGTAAAAAGTCCTATTTATACTAAACTAGTTACTAGGGTTTACAGAAGTAAGTAATTGATGCATAAATCCACTTCCGGGGCCCACTTGGTGTGTGCTTGGGCTGAGCTTGAATGTTACACGTGCAGAGACTCTTTCTGGAGTTGAACGCCAGGTTGTAACGTATTTCTGGCGTTCAACTCTGGTTTGTGACATGTTTCTGGCGTTTAATTCCAGACAGCAGCGTAGAACTGGCGTTCAACGCCCTTTTACGTCATCTAAACTCGGCCAAAGTATGGACTATTATATATTGCTGGAAAGCCCTGGATGTCTAATTTCAACGCAATTGGAAGTGTGCTATTTTGAGTTCTATAGCTCCAGAAAATCCACTTTGAGTGCAGGGAGGTCAGAATCCAATAGCATCAGCAGTCCTTCTTCTACCTCTGAATCTGATTTTTGCTCAAGTCCCTCAATTTCAGCCAGAAAATACCTGAAATAACAGAAAAACACACAAACTCATAGTAAAGTCCAGAAATGTGAATTTAACATAAAAACTAATGAAAACATCCCTAAAAGTAACTAGATTCTACTAAAAACATACTAAAAACAATGCCAAAAAGCGTATAAATTATCTGCTCATCAGGATGCTTTATATCTTCTGAACCTCTGCTTTCCTATTGCCTTCTTCCAACCATGCGTGCTCCCTTCCATGGCAAGCTATATGATCCTCTCAGTGAAAATGGTCCTCTACGGTTTCTGTACGGCTAATCAACTGTCGGATTTCTCATCTCGGATGAAAAATACCAGGCACAGCTACCGCATGGCTAATCATCTGTCGGTTCCCGCTAGCGTTGGAATAAGATCCATTGATCCATTTGCACACTGTCACTGTGCCCAACATTCGCAAGCTTGAAGCTCGTCACAGTCATCCCTTTCCAGATCCTACTCAGAATACCACAGGCAAGGTTTAGACTTTCCAGATCCCAAGAATGCTGCCAATGATTCTAGCCTATACCCCAAAGGTTCTAATCTCAGATTCAGATGCTCTGTTGTCAGGAGAGATGATGTGAATCGTTGATTAAAAACCCAAAAGAATATACTCCGGCTGTCGTCCAATGACTACGTTGAACATCATGTAGACCGCTTGTGGTTGTCAGGCACGCAGATCTTGGCTAAGCGAGTAACAAAGATAGTGGGTGATTGTCACGGGTCACCCTTTCATTCTGACTTAACTGAATTAAGTACAAGAGTATATCTTAGAGAAGAAGTAGGCATGAATTGAAGGAAAAACAATAGTACTTCCATTAATTCATGAAGAACAGCAGAGCTCCACACCTTAATCTATGGGCTATAGAAACTCTACCGTAGAAAATACATAAGTGAAAAGAGGTCTAGGCATGGCCATGAGGCCAGCCTCCAAACGTGAACAATGATAAAAAGATAGATCAAAAGATAATGTCTCAATACAATAGTAAAAAGTGCTCTATATACTAAACTAGTTACTAGGGTTTACAGAAAATGAGTAACAAAGTGCAGATAGTGCAGAAATCTACTTCTGGGGCCCACTTGGTGTGTGCTTGGGCTGAGCATTGAAGCTTTTTCGTGCATAGGCTGTTCTTGGAGTTAAACGCTGATAAACCACTATTTTATGGTTTATATTGTGTTTAATTGTATGGTTTTATCAATTCTTTACCCACTTATTCATATGATTAGCATGCATTTATAATTCTTTCCCAAAATTATTCCATGATTGAAAATTTGCTTCCTAGGGATTTTTAATTATGTATTTTAATTCTCCTTTATTCCATTCGATGCCGTGATCTGTGTGTTAAGTGTTTCAGGCTTTAGAGGGCATGAATGACTTGGAGATTGGAAAGAAAGCTTGCAAAAGTGGAAGGAACACAAGAAATGGAGGAGATGACCAGCGAGAAGTGACGCGGACGCATGGCTCACGCGACCGCGCGACATAGAGGAAATCGCAATGACGCGGACGCATGGCTCACGCGACCGCGCGGATCGAAATTGCACAAGTGATGCGGAGGCGTGGACGACGTGCACGCGTGGCAAGGCAAAACGCCGGATGACGCGTCCGCATGAATGACGCGATTGCGTGACACGCGCGATCTGCAGAATCTGCAGAATT
>NC_029785.2:47568556-47577951 GCF_000816755.2 Arachis ipaensis | reverse complement strand
CTTTCATGAGCTACCTTCTTGCATTTTTATCTATTGTTACTATATAAGAATTGAATTAGTGGAGTTTGATTTGTGATTGTCTTGAAGAGCCTATTTACTTTTGATCAAGTAGACAAGAATCATATAGTTGCATTCATAATATAGGTTGCATTACATTGCATGAGTTTTACATGTTCCTACTCATTTATTTTATCTCCTTCAAATAAGCATGAGGACATGCTAATATTTAAGTGTGGCGAGGTTGATAAACCACTATTTTATGGTTTATATTGTGTTTAATTGTATGGTTTTATCAATTCTTTACCCACTTATTCATATGATTAGCATGCATTTATAATTCTTTCCCAAAATTATTCCATGATTGAAAATTTGCTTCCTAGGGATTTTTAATTATGTATTTTAATTCTCCTTTATTCCATTCGATGCCGTGATCTGTGTGTTAAGTGTTTCAGGCTTTAGAGGGCATGAATGACTTGGAGATTGGAAAGAAAGCTTGCAAAAGTGGAAGGAACACAAGAAATGGAGGAGATGACCAGCGAGAAGTGACGCGGACGCATGGCTCACGCGACCGCGCGACATAGAGGAAATCGCAGTGACGCGGACGCATGGCTCACGCGACCGCGCGACATAGAGGAAATCGCAATGACGCGGACGCATGGCTCACGCGACCGCGCGGATCGGAATTGCACAAGTGATGCGGAGCGTGGACGACGCGCACGCGTGGCAAGGCAAAATGCCGGATGACGCGTCCGCATGAATGACGCAATCGCGTGAAACGCGCGATCTGCAGAATCTGCAGAATTTGCTGGGGGCGATTTTGGGCCCTGTTTTGACCCAGTTTTTGGCCCAGAAAAGCAAACTAGAGCCAGGGAACATGCAGAAACGAAGAAGAACATTCATTACAGACAATTCTCAGTTTTAGATCTAGTTTCTACTCCTCCTCTAGGTTTTCTCTCTACACATTCATAGTTCTTAGGATTTTATTTTTATTGCTTTTCGCATTGGGATATTGAGAAAGTTATTACCTCAGCAAGACTTCGTCATTCTCATTTGTTTTCCTTACCTGTCTCTTACTCTTCCATGTCCTTTGTTTACTCAGAATTATTATTGGATTATTTTTAGAATTTATTAATACAAGAACTATTTTTATTTCTAATTGATCCCTTTGATTATTATTTATCATGTCTTTCTATATTTCTCTTTCCTATGTTATGAATTCTACATTTAAAATGAGCGAGTAGTTTCGTAACTTGGATGGAAGTTGATTGAAAGTAAGACCTTGAGTTGGAATGCTTAAAAGAAAAAAAATTGTAATTACGTTTATTGTTGGATTGCCCTCTAGTCACTGACACCAATCCTTTTCAATTGAGCGGATTGGAATTTGTGAATAGAAATAGCTTTCCAACTTGCTTGACTTTCCCTTACCTAGTAAGGGATAACTAAATAGAACAACCCTCAATTATCAATTAATCTTGAGAGTACTCCAACAAGAATAGGGCTTCCAACTAATCTACTCCCAGTCAATATTTTTATTTAAAATTACATAAATTCTCCAATTTAATTTCCTATTATTCAACTCAAACCATTTTTGAAAACATCTGATTAATAAAATAGCACATCTCTCTGCAACTCGTTGGGAGACGACCTGGGATTCATACTCCCAGTATTTTAATTTAAATTTTGTGACAACCCTTCTAAATTGATAAGCGGATTTCTGGTTGGTTAAGAACTGTACTTGCAACATATTTCTTATAATAATTTCTTAACTCGCCAATTTTTGCCATGTCAAACGCCAGCTTGGGTGCCAGTTTGGGCGTTTAACTCCAATTCTGGTGCCAGTTTGGGCATTTTACGCCAGAAAATTTTAGGCTGGCATTGGATGCCAGTTTGGGCCATCAAATCTCGGGAAAAGTATGGACTATTATATATTTCTAGAAAGCCCAAGATGTCTACTTTCCAAAGCAATTGAGAGCGCGCTAATTGGGCTTCTATAACCCCAGAAAATCCACTTCGAGTGCAGAAGTGTCAGAATCCAACAACATATGCAGTCCTTTTTCACCCTCTGAATCAGATTTTTGCTCAGGTCCCTCAATTTCAGCCAGAAAATACCTGAAATCACAGAAAAACACACAAACTCATAGTAAAGTCCAAAAATGTGATTTTTGAATAAAAACTAATAAAAATATAATAAAAAGTAACTAAAACATACTAAAAACTATGTAAAAACAATGCTAAAAAGGGTATAAATTATCCGCTCATCACAACGCCAAACTTAAATTGTTGCTTGTCCCCAAGCAACTAAAAATAAAATAGGATAGAAAGAAGAGAAGATACAATGAATTCCAAACTTATCAATGAACTTAGTTCTAATTAGATGAGCGGGACTAGTAGCCTTTTTGCTTCTGAATAGTTTTGGCATCTCACTTTATCCTTTGAAGTTCAGAATGATTGGCATCCATAGGAACTCAGAATTCAGATAGTGTTATTGATTCTCTTAGTTCAATATGTTGATGCTTGAACACAGCTACTTTATGAGTCTTGGCTGTGACCCTAAGCATTTTGTTTTCCAATATTACCACTGGATACAAAAATGCCACAGACACATAACTGGGTGAACCTTTTCAAATTGTGACTCAGCTTTGCTAGAGTCCCCAGTTAGAGGTGCCCAGAGCTCTTAAGCACACTCTTTTTGCTTTGGACCACAACTTTAACCGCTCAGTCTCAAGCTTTTCACTTGACACCTTCACGCCACAAGCACATGGTTAGGGACAACTTGATTTAGTCGCTTAGGCCAGGATTTTATTCCTTTGGGCCCTCCTATCCATTAATGCTCAAAGCCTTGAATCCTTTTTTTTACCCTTGCCTTTTGGTTTAAAGGGTTATTGGCTTTTTCTGCTTGCATTTTCTTTTTTTTTCTTTTTCTTTATATTTTTTTCGCCAATTTTTTTTTCATTTTTTTTCGCAAGCTTTGTGTTCACTGCTTTTTCTTGCTTCAAGAATCAATTTTATGGTTTTTCAGATTATCAACAACATTTCTCCTTTTTCATTATTCTTTCAAGAGCCAACAATTTTAACATTCATAAACAACAATATAAAAAATATGCACTGTTCAAGCATTCATTTAGAAAACAAAAAGTATTGCCACCACATCAAAATAATTAAACTAATTTCAAGATACTCGAAATCATGCACTTCTTGTTCTTTTGAAAATAAAACATTTTTCATTTAAGAAAGGTGAAGGATTCATAGAACATTCATAACTTTAAGACATAGACACTAGATGGTGCACGAAATTGTGATCCTTAACAACGGCACCAAAAACTTGGTGTTCGGAACGTAATTCACACACTTTGTCATAACTTCACACAACTAACCAGCAAGTGCACTGGGTCGTCCAAGTAATAAACCTTACATGAGTAAAGGTCGATCCCACGGAGATTGTCAGCTTGAAGCAAGCTATGGTCACCTTGTAAATCTCAGTCAGGCGGATTCAAATAGTTATGGTGAATTGATAATAGAAATATAAGTAAAATATAGGATAGAGGTACTTATGTAATTCATTGGTGAGAATTTCAGATAAGCGTATGGAGTTGCTTTGTTCCTTCTGATTCTCTACTTTCCTATTGTCTTCATCCAATCCTTCATACTCCTTTCCATGGCAAGCGCCGTGTAGGGCATCACTATTGTCAATGGCTACATCCCATCCTCTCAGTGAAAATGGTCCAAAATGCGCTGTCACAGCACGGTTATTTATCTGTCGGTTCTCGATCATACTAGAATAGGATTCAGTAATCCTTTTGCGTCTGTCACTATGCCCAGCACTCACGAGTTTGAGTCTCATCACAGCCATCCCTTCCCAGATCCTACTCGAAATACCACAGACAAGGTTTAGACTTTTCGGATCTCAAGAATGGCCGCCAATAATTCTAGCCTATACCATGAAGACTCTGATCTCATGGAATGGAGGGATCTTTTGTCAGGCGAGGCAACCATGCATCATGAACCAGGAGGCTAAGAGATACGCACTCAAGCTATCGCAAGTAAAACGGAAGTGGTTGTCAGGCACGCGTTCATAGGTGAGAATGATGATGAGTGTCACGGATCATCACCTTCTTCAAGTTGAAGAACAAGTGTATATCATAGATAAGAAATAGGCTTGAATTGAATAGAAAAACAATAGTACTTTGCATTAATTCATGAGGAACAGCAGAGCTCCACACCTTAATCTATGGTGTGTAGAAACTCTACCGTTGAAAATACATAAGTGATAATAGTCCAGGCATGGCCGAATGGCCAGCCCCCATAAAGGTCCAGGATAGCATAAAACTGATCAAAGATGTCTAACACAATAGTAAAAGGTCCTATTTATATCAGACTAGTTACTAGGGTTTACAGAAATGAGTAAATGATGCAGAAATCCACTTCCGGGGCCGACTTGGTGTGTGCTTGGGCTGAGCATTGAGCTTTACATGTATAGAGGCTTCTCTTGGAGTTGAACGCCAGTTTGTAACCTCTTTCTGGCATTTAACTCTACTTTGCAACCTGTCTCTGGCGTTTAACTCCAGAATAGGGCAGGAAGCTGGCGTTGAATACCAGTTTGCGTCATCTAAACTCGGGCAAAGTATGGACTATTATATATTGCTGGAAAGCCCTAAATGTTTGCTTTCCAATACAATTGAAAGTGCGCCATTTGGAGTTTTGTAGCTCCGAAAAATCCACTTTGAGTGCAGGGAGGTCAGAATCCAACAACATCTGCAGTCCTTCTTCAACCTCTGAATCTGATTTTTGCTCAAGTCCCTCAATTTCAGCCAGAAAATACCTGAAATCACAGAAAAACACACAAACTCATAGTAAAGTCCAGAAATGTGACTTTTATTTAAAAACTAATAAAAATATATTAAAAACTAACTAAATCATACTAAAAACTATGTAAAAACAATTCCAAAAAGCGTATAAATTATCCGCTCATCACAACACGAAACTTAAATTGTTGCTTGTCTCCAAGCAACTGAAAATCAAATAGGATAAAAAGAAGAGAATATACTATAAATTCCAAAATATCAATGAAACTTAGCTCCAATCAGATGAGTGGGACTAGTAGCTTTTTGCCTCTTGAATAGTTTTGGCATCTCACTTTATCCATTGAAGTTCAGAATGATTGGCATCTATAGGAACTTAGAATTTAGATAGTGTTATTGATTCTCCTAGTTTAGTATGTTGATTCTTGAACACAGCTACTTTATGAGTCTTGGCCGTGGCCCTAAGCACTTTGTTTTCCAGTATTACCACCGGATACATACATGCCATAGACACATAACTAGGTGAACTTTTTCAGATTGTGACTCAGCTTTGCTAAAGTCCCCAATTAGAGGTGTCCAAGGTTTTTAAGCACACTCTTTTTTTGCTTTGGACCTTGACTTTAACTGCTCAGTCTCAAGTTTTCACTTGACACCTTCACGCCACAAGCACATGGTTAGGGACAGCTTGGTTTAGCCGCTTAGGCCAGGATTTTATTCCTTTAGGCCCTCCTATCCACTGATGCTCAAAGCCTTGGATCCTTTCTATTACCCTTGCCTTTTGGTTTTAAGGGCTATTGGCTTTTTGCTCTTGCCTGTTGGTTTAAAGAGCTTTTGGCTTTTTCTGCTTGCCTTTTCTTTTTCTTTCTTTTTTTTTGCCATTTTTTTTCTCTTCTCTTTTTTTCGCAAGCTTTTGTATTCACTACTTTTTCTTGCTTCAAGAATCAATTTTATGATTTTTTAGATTATCAAATAACATGTCTCCTTTTTCATTATTCTTTCAAGAGCCAACATATTTAGCATTCATAAACAACAATTTCAAAAGACATATGCACTGTTCAAGCATTCATTCAGAAAACAAAAAGTATTGTCACCACATCAAAATAATTAAACTAATTTCAAGGATGAATTCGAAACCATGTAGTTCTTGTTCTTTTATTTTTAGAACATTTTTCATTTAAGAGAGGTGATGGAGTCATAGGACATTCATAGCTTTAAGACATAGACACTTAAACACTAATGATCATATAGTAAAGACATAAACATAAATAAAACATAAAGCATAATAAACAAAAAACAGGAAATTAAGAACAAGAAGATTAAGAAACGGGTCCACCTTAGTGAGGGTGGCGTCTTCCTCTTCTTGAAGAACCAATGGTGCTCTTGAGCTCCTCTATGTCTCTTCCTTGTCTTTGTTGTTCATCCCTCATAGCTCTTTGATCTTCCCTAATTTCATGGATGATGATGGAGTACTCTTGGTGCTCCATCCTTAGTTGTCCCATGTTGGAACTTAATTCTCCTAGGGAGGTGTTGATTTGCTCCCAATAATTCTGTGGAGGAAAGTGCATCCCCTGAGGCATCTCAGGGATTTCCTGGTGAGGAATTTCCTCATGCTCTTATTGAGGTCCATGATCTCTTGTTTGCTCCATCCTTTTCTTAGTGATGGGCTTATCCTCTTCAATGAGGATGTCTCCCTCTATGTCAATTCCAGCCGAATTGCAGAGGTGGCAAATAAGGTGAGGAAAGGCTAACCTTGCCAAAGTGGATGACTTGTCAGCCACCTTGTAGAGTTCTTGAGGTATAATCTCATGAACCTCTACTTCCTCCCCAATCATGATACTATGGATCATGATGGCCCGGTCTACAGTAACTTCAGACCAGTTGCTAGTAGGAATGATTGAGCGCTGAATGAACTCCAACCATCCTCTAGCTACAGGCTTAAGATCCGGTCTTCTTAATTGAACCGGCTTGCCTCTTGAGTCAACTTTCCATTGAGCTCCTTCCACACATATGTCCATGAGGACTTGGTCCAACCTTTGATCAAAATTGACCCTTCTAGTGTAGGGGTTTGCATTTTCTTGCATCATTGGCAAGTTGAACGCTAACCTTACATTTTTCGGACTAAAATCTAAGTATTTCCCCCGAACCATGGTGAGCCAATGCTTTGGATTTAGGTTCACACTTTGATCATGGTTCCTAGTGATCCATGCGTTTGCATAGAACTCTTGAACCATTAAGATCCCGACTTGTTGAATGGGGTTGGTGAGAACTTCTCAACCTTTTCTTTGGATCTCAAGTCGGATTTCCGGATACTCATTCTTTTTGAGCTTGAAAGGAACCTCAGGGATCACTTTCTTCTTGGCCACAACTTCATAGAAGTGGTCTTGATGGACCTTTAAGATGAATTTCTCCATCTCCCATGACTCAGAGGTGGAAGCAATTGCCTTCCCTTTCCTCTTTCTTGAGGATTCTCTAGCCTTAGGTGCCATTGATGGTTATGGAAAAAAAAGCAATGATTTTTACCACACCAAACTTAAAATGTTTGCTCGTCCCCGAGCAAAAGAAGAGAGATAGAAGGAGAAGAAGAAAAAGAATGGAGGAGAGGAAGAGAGGTGTGTATTCGGCCAAAGGTAAGAAGGAAGGGTTGTGTTGTGTGAAAATGAAGAAGGAATGAGGGGTTTATATAGGGGTGGGGGGAGGTTTAGGGTTCGGCAATTAGGGTTGGGTTTGGGAGGAAAAAGAGTTTGAATTTTGGAGGTAGGTAGGGTTTATGGGGAAGAGTGGATGGATGTGAATGGTGAAGAGGAGAGAAGAAGTGGTGGGGATCCTGTGGGGTCCACAAATCCTGTGGGGATCCTGTGGGGTCCACAGATCCAGTGGGGTCAATGACTTAACATCCCTGCTCTAATTAGGCGTGTAAAACGCCCTTGCTGTGCAATCCTGGCGTTTAACGCCAAACTGCTGCCTGTTTTTGGCGTTAAACGCCTAAAAGTAGCCTGTTTCTGGCATTTAACGCCAGGTAGATGCTTGTTTCTGGCATTAAACGCCAGAAAAATGCTTGTTTCTAGCGTTTAAACGCCGGAATGCTCCTCCTCCAGGGTGTGCTATTTTTTTATGCTGTTTTTCATTTTGTTTTTTATTTTTTTTTTTGTAGTTTTTGTGACTCCACATGATCATCAACCTAATAAAACACGAAATAGAAATAAAAATAAAATAGATATAATTAAATAACATTGGGTTGCCTCCCAACAAGTGCTTCTTTAATGTCAATAGCTTGACAGTGAGCTCTCATGGAGCCTCACAGATGTTCAGAGCATTGTTGGGACCTCCCAACACCAAACTTAGAGTTTGAATGTGGGGGTTCAACACCAAACTTAGAGTTTGGTTGTGGCCTCCCAACACCAAACTTAGAGTTTAACTGTGGGGGCTGTTACAGGGAATTAGGAATTTACCAGGATCCTATTTCTTTTGAGGTAATTTCTGCCTATCCAATACATTTAGTTCATTGGTGAGCAAGGGAGGTTCATCTTCCCAAGTCTCATTACCAAATAATTTGGCATTCAGCTTCATGATTGTACCAAGGTACTTAGTAACTTGCTCTTCAGTAATGTCTTCATCCTCTTCAGAGGGTGAATACTCATCAGAGCTCATGAAGGGCAAAAAGAGGTTCAATAGAATCTCTATGGTCTCTAGATGAGTCTCAGATTCCTTTGGTTCTGCAAAGGGAAACTCCTTATAGGTCAATGGACGTCCCAGGAGGTCTTCCTCACTAGGATTCAAGTCCTTCTCCTCCTCTTTGGGTTCGGCCATACCAAGTAAGGTAATGGCCTTGCACTCTCTTTTTGGATTCTCTTCTGTATTGCTTGGGAGAGTACTAGGAGGAGTTTTAGTGACCCTTTTACTCAGCTGGCCTACTTGTGCCTCCAGATTTCTAATGGAGGACCTTGTTTCATTCATGAAACTTAAAGTGGCCTTAGATAGATCAGAGACTATATTTGCTAAGCTAGATAGATTCTTCTGAAAATTCTCTGTCTGTTGCTGAGTGGATGATGGGAAAGGCTTGCTATTGCTAAACTTGTTTCTTCCACCATTAATAAAGCCTTGTTGAGGCTTTTGTTGATCCTTCCATGAGAAATTTGGATGATTTCTCCATGAAGGATTATAGGTACTCCCTTAGTGTTCCCCATGTAATTCACCTCTGCTATTGCAAGGTTCTCAGGATCATAAGCTTCTTCTTCAGAAGATGCCTCTTGAGTACTGTTGGATGCAGCTTGCAATCCATTCAGACTCTGAGAAATCATATTGACTTGCTGAGTCAATATTTTATTCTGAGCCAATATGGCATTCAGAGTATCAATTTCAAGAACTTCCTTCCTCTGAGGCGTCCCATTACTTATAGGATTCCTTTCAGAAGTGTACATGAACTGGTTATTTGCAACCATGTCAATGAGTTCTTGAGCTTAAGGTTTGAACATCCACTCTAAGCTTGCTCAGCTTTTGAGGAGGAAAGTACTTAGCCAAGAAGGCCGTGACCAGCTTATCCCAAGAGTTCAGGCTATCTTTAGGTTGTGAGTCCAACCATGTTCTAGCTCTGTCTCT
>NC_029785.2:47566520-47568207 GCF_000816755.2 Arachis ipaensis | reverse complement strand
GAAATTCGAACACAGAAAGAGGGAGAGGGTTCGAATTTTTAAGAAGAAGAGAAGTGTTAGTAGATAAATAAATAATTAGGAGGAGGTGAGAGAGAAGAATTTTCGAAAATCATTGAAAAGAAAAAAATATTTTTTTGTTTTTAATTTAAAAATTAAAGTTAAAATTCGAAATAAGAAAAGAAAAAAATTAAAATTAAAATTTAAAATAATTAGTTAATTAAAAAGAAATTTTGAAAAAGAGGAAGGTGATTTTCGAAAATCAGAGAGAGAATTAGTTAGGTAATTTTGAAAAAGATATGATTGAAATAGTAAACTTTTAAAATCAAACAAAAAGTCAAATAGTTAATTGAAAAATATTTGAAAATCAATTTTTGAAAAGATAAGAAGTTAGAAAAGATTTTGAAATTGATTTTGAAAAAGATGTGATTGAAACTTATTTTGAAAAAGATTTGAAAAATAAATTTAAAAAGATTTTATTTTTGAAATCAAAGTTGATTACTTGACTAACAAGAAACTTAAAAGATATGATTCTAGTGTTTAAAGATTGAACCTTTCTTACTAGGCAAGTGGTGCACGAAATTGTGATGTCCAGGCTCGAACAATCCCTGGTAATGGCTCCAAAGCTTGGTGCTTTGATCTTAATACATAATTGTCACAATTTCGATACAACTAACCAGCAAGTGCACTGGGTCGTCCAAGTAATACCTTACGTGAGTAAGGGTCGAATCCCACGGAGATTGTTGGTATGAAGCAAGCTATGGGGGCTGAGCTTAAGTGTAGCACGTGCAGAGGCCATTTGTGGAGTTGAACGCCAGTTTCTGTGCCAGTTTGGGCGTTCAACTCTGGTTTTGGATCCTTTTCTGGCGCTGGACGCCAGATTTGGGCAGAAGGCTGGCGTTGAACGCCAGTTTACTTCGTCCATTCTTGGCCAAAGTATGGACTATTATATATTGCTGGAAAGCCCTGGATGTCTACTTTCCAACGCAATTGGAAACGCGCAATTTCGAGTTCTGTAGCTCCATAAAATCCACTTTGAGTGCAGGGAGGTCAGAATCCAACAACATCAGTAGTCCTTTTTCAACCTCTGAATCTGATTTCTGCTCAAGTCCCTCAATTTCAGTCAGAAAATACCTGAAATCACAGAAAAACACACAAACTCATAGTAAAGTCCAGAAATGTGAATTTAACATAAAAACTAATGAAAACATCCCTAAAAGTAACTAGATTCTACTAAAAACATACTAAAAACAATGCCAAAAAGCGTATAAATTATCCGCTCATCACAACACCAAACTTAAATTGTTGCTTGTCCCCAAGCAACTGAAAATCAAATAGGATAAAAAGAAGAGAATATACTATAAATTCCAAACTATCAATGAAACAGAGCTTCAATCATATGAGCGGGACTTATAGCTTTTTGCCTCTTAAATAGTTTTGGCATCTCACTTTATCCATTGAAAAAGTCCCCAATTAGAGGTGTCCAGAGTTCTTAAGCACTCTCTTTTTTTCTTTGGATCATGACTTTAACTGCTCAATGTCAAGCTTTTTACTTGACACCTTCACACTACAAGCATATAGTTAGGGACACTGTTCATTTAGAGTGCTTAGGCCAAGATTTTGTTTCTTTTAGGCCCTCCTAACCATTGATGCTCAAAGCCTTGGATCCTTTTACCCTTGCCTTTTGGTT
>NC_029785.2:47565241-47566360 GCF_000816755.2 Arachis ipaensis | reverse complement strand
TTTTGAAAAATTTTTAATGCAAAGAAAACATGCAAGACACCAAACTTAGAATTCTTTAATGCTTACGCACTAAGAATTCAAGAATGCATATGATAAACATGAAAAGACACATAACAAAAAATCATCAAGATCATACAAGAAGACTTACCAAGAACAACTTGAAGATCATGGAGAACACTATGAATGCATGATATTTTCGAAAAATGCAAGATGCGTATGCAAGTGACACCAAACTTATGATATGACTCAAGACTCAAACAAGAACACAAAAATATTTTTGATTTTTATGATTTTCTAAATTTTTTTTTTGGTATTTTTCGAAAATTAATATGAAAAAGAAAAAATAAGGATTCCAAAATTTTTAACATGAATTCCAGGAATCTTGCTTTCTTAGTCTAAAGCTTCAGTCCAGGAATTAGACATGGCTCACTAGCCAGCCAAGCTTTCAAAGAAAGCTCCAGTCCAAAACACTAGACATGGCCAATGGCCAGCCAAGCTTCAGCAGGTGATCATGGATCAGCAGCAGGTGGATGAACAACAACTAATTTGCTCTTGATAACAAATTGCAAGCCTCAGTCCAAATGAATTTAGACATGGCTTTACAGCCAGCCAGGCTTCACATGCTTCATGAAACACTAGAATTCATTCTTAAAAATTTTGAATAAATTTTTTAAAACATTTTTTTTTTGTTTTTTTTTTATTTTTTCGAAAATAAAAGAGAAATTTTGAAAGATTTTTTTGAAAGATTTTTGAAAAGAAAACGAAAAGAAAGTTACCCAATCTGAGCAACAAGATGAACCGTCAGTTGTCCAAACTCGAACAATCCCCGGCAACGGCGCCAAAAACTTGGTGTTGTTGCTGGGATTGGGATCTTTGACAACTCTTGCCAAAAACTCAGACGATTCTTGGCGCCAAACAGGAATAAACAAATCCCCGGCAACGGCGCCAAAAACTTGGTGCACGAAATTGTGATGTCCAGGCTCGAACAATCCCTGGTAATGGCTCCAAAGCTTGGTGCTTTGATCTTAATTCATGATTGTCACAACTTCGATACAACTAACCAGCAAGTGCACTGGGTCGTCCAAGTAATAAACCTTACGTGAGTAAGGGTCGATCCCA
>NC_029785.2:47550952-47565006 GCF_000816755.2 Arachis ipaensis | reverse complement strand
GGGCCCACTTGGTGTGTGTTTGGGCTGAGCTTAAGTGTAGCACGTGCAGAGGCCATTTGTGGAGTTGTACGCCAGTTTCTGTGCCAATTTGGGCGTTCAACTCTGGTTTTGGATCCTTTTCTGGCGCTGGACGCCAGATTTGGGCAGAAGGCTGGCGTTGAACGCCTGTTTACGTCATCTATTCGTGGCCAAAGTATGGACTATTATATATTGCTGGAAAGCCCTGGATGTTTACTTTCCAACGCAATTGGAAGCCCGCCATTTCGAGTTCTGTAGCTCCAGAAAATCCACTTTGAGTGCAGGGAGGTCAAAATCCAACAGCATCAGTAGTCCTTTTTCAACCTCTGAATCTGATTTCTGCTCAAGTCCCTCAATTTCAGTCAGAAAATACCTGAAATCACAGAAAAACACAAACTCATAGTAAAGTCCAGAAATGTGAATTTAACATAAAAACTAATGAAAACATCCCTAAAAGTAACTAGATTCTACTAAAAACATACTAAAAACAATGCCAAAAAGCGTATAAATTATCCGCTCATCAGCAAGTAACAAACTTAAAATTTTTTGAATCAATCACATTAATTGTTAGCATTAATTTCAAAAATATGAAATGGAAATAAGAAAAAGATTTTGAAAATCAAAATTTATAATTTTCGAAAATATGAAAGAAAAAATGAAAAAGATTTGATTTTTGAAAAAGATTTGAAAAGATAGGATTTTTAAATTGAAAATTTGACTTGACTCATAAGAAACAACTGAATTTTAAAAAGTTTTGAAAAAGTCAACCCAAATTTTAAAAAATTTATGAGAGAAAAAGGGAAAGATATTTTTTTGATTTTTAAATTTTAATGATGAGAGAGAAAAACATAAAAAAGACTCAATGCATGAAAATTTTGGATCAAAACAAATGATGCATGCAAGAACACTATGAATGTCAAGATGAACACCAAGAACTTATTTTTGAAAATTTTTAAGAAAAGGAAAACATGCAAGACACCAAACTTTTAATGTTGAGACACTAACAAATCGAAAATGCATATGGAAAACAAGAAAAGACACAAAACAAGAAATTTTAAAGATCAAACAAGAAGACTTACCAAGAACAACTTGAAGATCATGAAGAATGCAATGCATGAATTTTCGAAAAATGCGAGAAAGAGATAAACATGCAATTGACACCAAACTTAAAAACCGACACAAGACATAAACAAGAAGCATCAAATTATTTTTGATTTTATGATTTTATTAATTTTTTTGGTTTTTTCGAAAATTAATTGGAAAAAGAAAATTAAGGATTTCAAAATTTTTAATGAGAATTCCAGGAATCATTCAATGTTAGTCTAAAGCTCCAGTCTAGGAATTAGACATGGCTCACTAGCCAGCCAAGCTTTCAGTGAAAGCTCCAGTCCAAAACACTAGACATGGCCAATGGCCATCCAAGCTTTAGCAGATACCAATCAGACATACAACAACTGATACTTCATTAAACTTGCTTCTGTGCTGATGAGTGGAAGCCTCAGTCCAAAAGAGTTTGACATGGCTTTACAACCAGCCAGGCTTCAACACGTTTCATGAAACTCTAGAATTCCTCTTAAAAATTCTGAAGAACATAAATTAAATTTTTTGGAAAATATATTTTTTTTGTATTTTTCGATAATAAGAATTAAAAAGCTTAAAAATAAAATAAAATTACCTAATCTGAGCAACAAGATGAGCCGTCAGTTGTCCAAACTCGAACAATCCCCGGCAACAGCGCCAAAAACTTGGTGCACAAGATTGTGATCCTTAACAACGGCACCAAAAACTTGGTGCTTGGAACGTAATTCACACACTTTGTCACAACTTCGCACAACTAACCAGCAAGTGCACTGGGTCGTCCAAGTAATAAACCTTACGTGAGTAAGGGTTGATCCCACGGAGATTAGACACTAATGATCATGTAATAAAGACACAAACATAGACAAAACATAAAGCATAGAATTCAAAAAATAGGAAAATAAGAACAAAGAAATTAAAGAACGTGTCCACCTTAGTGATGGCGGCTAGTTCTTCCTCTTGAAGATCTTATAGAGTGCTTGAGCTCCTCAATGTCTCTTCCTTGCCTTTGTTACTCCTCTCTCTTGGCTCTTTGGTCCTCTCTAATTTCATGGAGGATGATGGAATGCTCTTGGTGCTCCATCCTTAGTTGCCTCATGTTGGAACTCAATTCTCCTAAGGAGGTGTTGATTTGCTCCCAATAATTATGTGGAGAAAAGTGCATCCCTTGAGGCATCTCAGGAATTTCTTGATGAGGAATTTCCTCATGGTCTTGTTGAGGTCCATGAGTGGACTCTCTTGTTTGCTCCATCCTCTTCTTAGTGATGGGCTTGTCTCCTTGAATGAGGATGTCTCCCTTTATGACAATTCCAGCTGAATTGCATATGTTACAGATGAGATGAGGGAAGGCTAACCTTGCCAAAGTAGAGGGCTTGTCTGCCACCTTGTAGAGTTTTAGGGATATGATCTCATGAACTTCTACTTCCTCTCCAATCATGATACTATGGATCATGATAGCCCGATCTATTGTAACTTCAGATCGGTTGCTAGTAGGAATGATAGAGCGTTGGATGAACTCCAACCATCCCCTAGCCACGGATTTGAGGTCAAGCCTTCTTAGTTCAACCGGCTTGCCTCTTGAGTCTCTCTTCTATTGAGCTCCTTCCACACAAATGTCCCTAAGGACTTGGTCCAATCTTTGATCAAAGTTGACCCTTCTAGTGAAAGGATGAGGATCTCCTCTCATCATTGGCAAGTTAAATGCCAACCTTACATTTTCCGGACTAAAATCCAAGTAATTCCCCTGAACCGTTGTGAGCCAATTCTTTGGGTTTGGGTTCATACTTTGGTCATGGTTCCTAGTGATCCATGCATTAGCATAGAACTCTTGAACCATTAAGATTCCGACTTGTTGGATTGGGTTGGTGAAAGTTTTCCAACCTCTTCTTTGAATCTCATGTCGGATCTCCAGATATTCACTCTTTTTGAGCTTGAAGGGGACCTCAGGGATCACCTTTTTCTTGGCCACAACTTCGTAGAAGTGGTCTTGATGGACCTTTGAGATGAATCTCTCCATCTCCTATGACTCGGAGGTGAAAGCAATTGCCTTCCCTTTTCCTCTTTCTAGAGGTTTCTTCGGCCTTATGTGCCATTGATGGTTATGGAAAAATAGAAAAGCAGAGATTTTTCCACACCAAACATAAAAGGTTTGCTCATCCTCGAGCAAAAGAAGAAAGAAAGGAGTAGAAGAAGAAGAAATAGAGGAGATGCAGGGTAGTGAAGGTTTCGGCCAAGGGTGGTAGTAGTGTGTATGATGTGTAAAATTGAAGGTAGTGAGGAGGGGGTATTTATAGAGTAGGAGAGAGGGGGAATTCGGTCATTAAGTGGTGGGTTTGGGAGGGAAACGGTTTGAATTTGAATGGTGAGGTAGGTGGGGGTTTATGATGGATGGATGTGAGTGGTGAAGAGGATATGGGGAAGAGGGTAAGATTTGATAGGTGAAGGGTATATGGGGAAGAGTATTATGGAAAGGTGTGAAGAGGAGAGAAGAAGAGGTGGGGTAGGTGGGATCCTGTAGGGTCCACAGATCCTGAGGTATCAAGGAATTCTGCTCCCTGCACTATTCTGGCGTTCAAACGCTCACTGTGTGCCAATTCTGGCGTTTAACGCCAACTCTGCTACCTTTCCTGGCGTTAAACGCCAGTCCTGCTACCTTTCCTGGCATTAAACGCCAGTCTGCTGCCCCTTTCTGGCATTTAACGCCAGCCAGACACCCCTTTCTAGCGTTAAACGCCCAGAGTGCTGCCTATTCTGGCGTTAAACGCCCATTCTGCTATCCTTACTGGCGTTTAAATGCCAATAAGTCTGTCCTGCTATTTTTGATGCTGTTTTTCATTTTGCTTTAATTCTGCAGTTGTTTTTATGACTTCACATGATCATCAACCTAAAAAAAACATAAAATGACAATGGAATATAAATAAATATAATTAAATAACATTGGGTTGCCTCCCAATAAGTGCTTCTTTAATGTCAATAGCTTGACAGTGAGCTCTTAGAGAGCTTCACAGAGACTCAGAGCTTAATGGTGGCCTCCCAACACCAAATTTAGAAGTTGAGAGAAGTTTGACTCTGTATTGAGAGAAGTTTTTCATGCTTCCTCTCTATGGTTACAAAAGAAGATCCTTGAGCCTTAAACACAAGGTAGTCCTCATTCAGTTGCAGGACTAACTCTCCTCTATCCACATCAATCACAGCTCTTGCTGTGGCTAGGAAGGGTCTTCCAAGGATAATGGATTCATCCTCATCCTTCCCAGTTTCCAGGATTATGAAGTCAGCAGGGATGTACAGGCCTTCAACCTTCACTAGGACATCCTCTACAACTCCATAAGCCAGTTTCCTTGATTTGTCTGCCAATTCTAATGAGAATTTAGTAGCTTGTACCTCAAAGATCCCTAATTTCTCCATTACAGAGAATGGCATGAGGTTTATTCCTGATCCCAGGTCATACAGAGCCTTCTTAAAGGTCATGGTGCCTATGGTACAAGGTATTAGGAACTTTTCAGGATCCGATTTCTTCTGAGGTAACTTTAGTTGCCCCAAAGCATTCAGTTCATTGATGAGCAATGGAGGTTCATCTTTCCAAGTCTCATTACTAAATAACTTGGCATTCAGCTTCATGATTGCTCCTATATACTGAGCAACTTGCTCTTCAAAAATATCTTCATCCTCTTCAGAGGATGAGTACTCATCAGAGCTCATGAATGGCAACAGTAAGTTCAGTGGAATCTCTATGGTCTCTAAATGAGCCTCAGATTCCTTTGGTTCCTCATTAGGGAACTCGTTGGTGGCTAGTGGACATCCATTGAGGTCTTCCTCATTGGAAATCGCTGCCTTTTCTTCCTCCCTAGGTTCAGCCATGTTGGTTGTATTTATGGCCTTGGACTCTCTCTTTGGATTCTCTTCTGTATTGCTTGGGAGAGTACTAGGAGGGATTTCAGTAACTCTTTTACTTATTTGACCAACTTGTGCCTCCAAATTTCTTATGGAGGACCTTGTTTCAGTCATGAAATTGAGAATGGTGTTAGATAGATCAGAGGCTATGGTTGCTAAGTCAGAGTGGTCTTAGAATTCTTTGTCTGTTGCTCAGAAGATGATAGAAAAGGCTTGTTATTGCCAAACCTATTTCTTCCACCATTATTATTGAAGCCTTGATTAGGCTTCTGTTGATCCTTCCATGAGAAATTAGGATGATTTCTCCATGAAGGGTTATAGGTGTTTCCATAGGATTCTCCCATGTAATTCACCTCTTCCATTGCAGGATTCTCAAGGCCATAAGCTTCTCCTTCAGGGGAGGCTTCTTTAGTACTGCCTGATGCAGCTTGCATTTCAGTCAAACTCTGAGAAATCATATTGACGTGCTGAGTCAATATTTTATTCTGAGCCAATATTGCATTCAGAGTATCAATCTCAAGAACTCCTTTCTTCTGAGTCATCCTATTATTCATAGGATTTCTTTCAGAAGTGTACATAAACTGGTTATTTGCAACCATTTAAATGAGTTCCTGGGCTTCTGCAGGCATCTTCTTCAGATGAAGAGATCCACCAGCAGAGTGATCCAATGACATCTTGGACAATTCAGACAGACCATCATAGAATATACATAGGAGGCTCCATTCTGAAAGCATGTCTGAAGGATACCTTCTGATCAATTGCTTATATCTTTCCCAAGCTTCATAGAGGGATTCACCTTCCTTCTTTCTGAAGGTTTGGACTTCCACTCCGAGAGTTCAGGCTTTCTTTAGGTTGTGAGTCCAACCATGTCCTTGAAGATCGAATGAGAAAAATCATCAAGAACAACTTGAAGATCAATAAAGAACACAATGCATATATTTTTCGAAAATTAAAGAAAAATTAAAACATGAAATTAACACCAAACTTAAAATTTGACACTAGACTCAAATAAGAAACATAAAACTTTTTGGTTTTTTTTTTGGTTTTATTAAATTTTTTTGTATATTTTTCGAAAATTATTTTGAAAAAGAAATAAAGAGATACAAATTAGACATGGCTTAACAGCCAGCCAGGTTTCAACATATCTTATGAAACTCTAGAATTCATTCTTAAAAATTCTGATGAATTTTTAGAAAACTAAACATTATTATTGATATTATTTTTTTTAATTTTTTGAAAATTAAAATAAAAAGCTTAAACATAAAATAAAATTACCTAATCTAAGAAACAAGATGAACCGTCAGTTGTCCAAACTCGAACAATCCCCAGTAACGGCACCAAAAACTTGGTATGGGAAATCGTGATTCACACTTTTCACATCTCCGCACAACTAACCAGCAAGTGCATTGGGTCGTCCAAGTAATAAACCTTACATGAGTAAGGGTCGATCCCACGGAGATTGTCGGCTTGATGCAAGCTATGGTCATCCTTGTAAATCTCAGTCAGGGAGATTCAAATGGTTATGAGGTTTTGATAATTAAAATAATAATAAAACATAAAATAAAATAAAGTTACCTACGTAATTCACTGGTGGGAATTTCAGATAAGCGTATGGAGATGATTTGTTGCTTCTGAACCTCTGCTTTCCTATTGCCTTCTTCCAACCAAGCGTTACTTCCTTCCATGGCAAGATGTAGGATCCTCTCAGTGAAAATGATCCTCTACGGTTTCTGCACGGCTAGTCAACTGTCGGATTTCACGTTTTGGATGAAAAATACCAAGGACAGCTACCGTATGGCTAATCATCTGTCGGTTCCCGCTAGCGTTGGAATAGGATCCATTGATCCTTTTGCACACTGTCACTTGCGCCCAACATTCGCAGGTTTGAAGCTCGTCACAGTCATCCCTTCCCAGATCCTACTCAGAATACCATAGACAAGGTTTAGACTTTTCGGATCTCAAGATGCTGCCAATGGTTCTAGCCTATACCACGAAGAAACTAATCTCACGGACTCGGTTCGTGTATTAGATATCCAAGAGAATATACTCCGGCTGTCGTTCAATCACTACGTTGAACGTCATGTAGACCGCTTGTGGTTGTCAGGCACGCGGATCTTGGCTAAGAGAGTAACGAAGATTGGGTGATTGTCACGGGTCACCCTTTCATTCTGACTTAACTGAATTAAGTACGAGAGTATATCTTGGAGAAGAAGTATGCGTGAATTGAATAAAAAACAGTAGTAATTGCATTAATTCATGAAGAACAGTAGAGCTCCACACCTTAATCTATGGGGTGTAGAAACTTCACCGTAGAAAATACATAAGTGAAAAAGGTCTAGGCATGGCCGAATGGCCAGCCTCCAAAACGTGAACAATGGTCTATGATTGTATGCGAATACAATAGTAAAAAGTGCTATTTATACTAAACTAGTTACTAGGGTTTACAGAAAATGAGTAACTAAGTGCAGATAGTGCAGAAATCCACTTCCGGGGCCCACTTAGTGTGTGCTTGGGCTGAGCATTGAAGCTTTTTCGTGCATAGGCTGTTCTTGGAGTTAAACGCCAGCTTTGGTGCCAGTTTGGGTGTTTAACTCCAATTCTGGTGCCAGTTTGGGCGTTTTTTACGCCAGAAAGTTTTAGGCTGGCTTTGGATGCCAGTTTGGGCCATCAAATCTCGGGCAAAGCATAGACTATTATATATTGCTGGAAAGCCCAAGATGTCTACTTTTCAACGCAATTGAGATCGGGCTAATTGGGTTCTGTAGCTCTCGAAAATTTACTTCGAGTGCAGAAGGGTCAGAATCCAACAGCATCTGCAGTCCTTTTTCAGCCTCTGAATCAGATTTTTGCTCAGGTCCCTCAATTTTAGCCAGAAAATACCTGAAATCACAAAAAAAATACACAAACTCATAGTAAAGTCCAGAAATGTAATTTTTGAATAAAAACTAATAAAAATATAATAAAAAGTAATTAAAATATACTAAAAACTATGTAAAAACAATGCCAAAAAGGGTATAAATTATCCGCTCATTAGACTCATCAACGGTTTACGAGAAGGCCCCTTTAGCCACTCCATATCCAAGAAGCACCCAACATCTCTAAATGAGGTACAAGAATGGGCGAAAAAGTACATCAATATGGAGGAGAACTCCCGATTAGGAGAAGTCTCAAAGACTGGACTCTCCTACTCACCTCGGGACAAGGATAAAGAGTTCAGGAAAAAAGAAGACCACCCTACCGAGAAACCCAGGAAGTACCACAACTACACCCCCTCTTCGGGTGTCCCTCGTAGATGTTTATCGAGAGATATGCAACACTGAGAAGATCCCACCCCCTCGCCTGATTAAACACAAGAGAGGAGGAAGTCGGACAGAGTATTACGAATACCACCGAATCTACGGGCATCCTACCAACGAGTGCTACGACCTAAAGAATGTCATAGAAAAGTTAGCACGAGAAGGAAGACTAGATTGATTCTTAGCCAACAGAGCGGACGAACCAAAAAAGAGAAAAAGGGATGAAGAGGGTGAACGAGCTGAACGTCCCCCTCACACCCCTGAGAGACATATTCACATGATAAACAGAGGATTCGCAGAAGGAGGGATCTCTAAGTCATCCCGTAGAAGACACCTTAATGAGGTGTACCATGTCGGAGGAGGGGATAGGTCCGTCGACCTCCCCACTATTACCTTCACTCAAGAAGACGCCGCAGGCATCATCCCAGGGCATGATAACTCGGTGGTCGTTACCATCATACTTGCCAATGTCAATCACCACCGAAGACTGGTAGACCAAGGAAGCTCTGTGGATATCCTGTTCAAATCGGCTTTCGACAAACTCGGCCTACAAGAAAAAGAGCTCAGAGCATACCTTAATAGTCTATTCGGCCTCGGAGACACCCAATCCAACCACTTGGGTACATCCCACTGCACACAACCTTCGAAAAAGGGACACGGTCTAGAACGTTAAGTATAGACTACATCGTAGTTGACGTGAGCTCCGCATACAATGCTCTCATAGGTTAGACAATGCTAAACCAACTCGCCGCAGTGGTCTCCACTCCACACCTGTGCATGAAGTTGCCAACGCAACAAGGGATCGCCATCGTAAAGGGAAACCAAAAACTCGCGCGACGCTGTTATAACGAAAGTCTGAACCTCAAAGGTGACCCCAAAGGAAATGAAGCCAACACTATTGAACTCGGGGGAACTCGAGTTCACGAGGAACTTCGGCCCCAACTGGAAGGCGAGACCGAAGAAGTTCAGATCGGAGATACCCAAGACAAAACAACAAACATAGGGGGGAACCTAAAAAGAGACTTAAAGGAGTTGGTGACAAAGTTCTTAAGGGCAAGTTCAGACCAATTCGCCTGGAAGGCCGCCGACATGCCCGGTATTGATCCGAGACTAATGTGCCATAAATTGGTAGTATACCCTAGATCTCGGCCCAGAGAGATTGCAAGCCGTAGAGGAACAGGTACGACCTTATTAGAAGCAGGGTTCATAAGGGAGGTCAAGTACCCACTATGGCTGGCCAATGTCGTACTTCAAAAAGTAAAATGGAAAGTGGCAGATGTGCACTGATTACACCAACCTCAACAAAGCTTGCCCAAAAGATCCCTATCCACTCCCGAATATAGATACCCTATTCAACGCCTCATTAGGATACAAGTACCTTTCCTTCATGCACGCCTACTCAGGGTACAACCAAATACCGATGTATCAACCGGACCAAGAGAAAACCTCGTTCCTAACCCCAAGGGCAAACTACTACTACGTAGTTATGCCATTCGGACTCAAGAACGCAGGGGCTACATACCAGAGGTTGATGAACAAAATTTTTGCTAACCACATCGGAAAACTGATGGAGGTCTACGTCGACGACAGTTAATAAAGACACAAAAAGAAGCGCTACTACTCAACCTCGCCGAAGCATTTGACACTATAAGAAAGCACGGGATAAGGCTAAATCCCGCAAAGTGCACTTTTGCGGTAGAGGCTGGCAAATTCCTGGGCTTCATGCTCACTCAGAGAGGGATTGAAGGAAACCCAGATAAGTGTCAGGCCAAACTCAGCATGAAAAACCCAAACTATGTCAAAGAGGTACATTAGCTCAATGGAAGACTGGCAGCTTCATGCCAGGGGATCTTAGGCTAGTTTCACTAACCTTTTTCTTTATTTTTAATAGGTTTTATGCACTTTCTTGAGCTACAAGTAAGCAATTGGGTTAGAAATTCATGTATACCTAGATTCATTCAACCAAGATTAATCTGATGCAATTTCATGAGAATTATGCAATAATTATTTGTATGCTAAGAACGATGAGAATTCTCATGACTTTAGCAAGGCTTTGATGCATGTATTGGAGGATGATAGGTGAAAGAAAGCATGGAGAAAGGTTGAAGAAGGAGCCTGGAAAAGATGAAGAAGAAGAAACGTTGGTGGCAAAGTTGGACCACCAACGTTGCCTCAAACGTTGAAGGGGAGGCAGACCAATTGTCTGCATAATTGCTAATGCTCACGTTGGAGGGAGCGTTGGAATTCAACGTTACCCCCAACGTTGTGAACAAATAAGCTTTCTGGAAATTTTGAAAAACTGTAGCGACGCACATGCGCACTGTACGCATACGCGTGGATTGGAAATTCTGGCAATCCACGCACACGCGTGGGTGACGCATATGCGTGGATGGGTGACGTTGGACCCAAATGCTACCTCCAACGTCGAAGGCCAACGTGCGCGACGGTGAACTCCAAAATCTGAATTTGAAAACGCACAACGACACGTACGCATCCATGGCACATACGCATAGGCCTAGTTTTTGAGTATCCATGCGCACGCGTTGAGTACGCGCACGCATGGATATGCCAACGTTGGAGGGAACGTTGGAGGTCCAACACTGAGTCCAACGCTGCCCTACATGATTTTAAAACTGAAAAATAAAAGTTTTGCATCCACGCGCACGCGCACGCGCACGCGTGGATGAGCATTTTTAACCCTTGTGCGCAAATGCGCAAAGCACGCGTACGCGTGAGTAGCGAAACGTTGGCCCCCAATGTTGAGTCAAATGCCAATGACAACAAATTCATCTGGTTTTATTGAAAGGCATTTGAGTCAACGTTAGCCCTCAAACGTTGACTGCAACTTGAGCACCAGAACTCTGCAATTCAAACAGATCTCTTCTCAACAGCAAAGGAAACCAATTGGAGCCATTTCAACCCAATTCCCTCAAGGCCAAAAGCCCAATTTAGAGATTGAAGATTAATGGAAGAAATTGTATAAATAGCTTAGAATTTAAGTTAGGAAGGGACTTTACTTTTACTTTTCTCTTTTTTCTCTCACTGTTACTTGACTGCACTTTTCATTTTTTTTTTGTTGAATTTCAATAATGTATATTTCAATTCCAATTTCCATTTTAAGAGCTATGAACAACTAAACCCCTTTCATTGGGTTAGGGAGCTCTGTGTAAATTCAATGGATCAATACTAGTTTTCATTCTTCTTCTTCTTTCTTTTCTCTTGATTTTACTAGAAAGCATTCGTTCTTCATCCAATTGGATAGTTATCTTGGGAAAGAAGCTATTCATAATTGGATCTCCTCGGAACCTTGGAAGAAGAATGAGGAGATCATGCTAGAATTGCTTTCTCACATTAGATTAGATTGGGGTTTGGTTAGATATAGTGACATGTAATCCTACCAATACTTTGATCTATGAATTTGTGTGGTATAATCAGTGACCAAACTTCATCTCTTTCCATGAGCACTTAAATCAAGGAATTGGGCAATTGTTCATACTTAGAGAGATTAGATTGCTAAGGAATTGGGATCTAATCACTTAAGATTGCCAAGGAGATCAATGAATGCATTGATTGAGGAAGAGATGAAAATGAATTTGACCCGGAGAATTCTCACATCTCCTGACCCCAATGAGCTTCCGCATCTCTGATCTACCCATTCTTTTATATTCTGCTTCCTTAATTTCTTGCTTAATCCCCATTCCCACTTAATTTCTTACAATTTAAGTTTCTGTCATTTAATTTCATGCAATTTAATTATGTTCCTTTAATTTCTTTCAATTTAAGTTTTTCGCCAATTTTGCCTTCTGCAATTCCAATTCAACTTTAATTTAGCTCAACTAGTATAATTTTCTAATTAACATTGATCAATCTACCAATCCCTGTGGGATTCAACCTCACTCTACAGTGAGTTTTTACTTAACGACAATCTGGTGCACTTGCCGGTAGGAAATTTATTGAGAGGCAAATTTTAGTGAATCACGGCTCTATGTGATGCCAGGGCATTTTGGCCAGTTTTGCTGACCGTTTTTTTACTGTTTTTAGGATAGTTTCATGCATTTCCTTAGAAAATAAGCTAGTTTTGGGTAGATATTCACTTACATCTTGATTCGAGCATACATTGTGCACCTTACATGATTTCATGAGGATTTTGCATGAATTTAATGACAAATTGGACGTTGCATTCCCATGACTTGGATTAGAACTTTGATGCACTTTATTGCTTGATTTCAGGACAAAGGAAGCAAAGAAGAACCACATTAGTGGCTACGTTAGTTACACTAATGTTAACACTAACGTGGAATGGGAGTAACTTGCAAAGTTAATGAGAAAAGTAATTGCCAATAATGCTCTCGAAGCCATCATTAGTGACACTTAACATTATCACTAACGTTGGAAGAAAGGAAATGGAGCCAACGTTAGTGACACTTAACATTATCACTAACGTTGGACCAAGCTGATAAGTGGCCACGTTAGTTGCCACGTTAACTTGGTTAACGTGGCCTCTAACGTTAAGAAGTAAAGGGAAAGCCAACGTTAGTGACATTCAACTTTATCACTAACGTTGGCCAAGTCACAATAAGCCACGTTAACTCCCGCGTTAACCTAGTTAACGTGGAAGCTAACGTGAAGAAACAAGGTGGTCGACAACGTTAGTGACACCAAACATTGTCACTAACGTTGGAAGGAACCCACACAAGCCCCAATAAGCCACGTTAACTCCCACGTTAACTAAGTTAACGTGGGAGTTAATGTGAAGAAGGGAGGAGATCGCCAACGTTAGTGACACCCAACATTGTCACTAACGTTGGAATGAGCCCACACAAGCCACTATGAGCCACGTTAACTCCCACGTTAACTTAGTTAACGTGGAAGCTAACGTGGATAAGGGAATGATGAGCCAACGTTAGTGACACTCAACTTTGTCACTAACGTTGGAGATGGCTAGCATGGCCACGTTAGAAGCCACGTTAACCTAGTTAACGTGGACTCTAACGTGAGAAATAAGGGCACATTGGAACGTTAGTGACAACGGTAAGTGTCACTAACGTTCTCGAAGGTTGGAAAGCCTACGTTAAAAAAGCCACGTTAACTAAGTTAACGTGGACTCTAACGTAAGGAAGGGGGAGACTTCTCAATGTTACTGGGAAAGGTAAGTCCTAGTAACGTGTGCGAAGGGCATAGAGGCAACGTTAGTGGCAACATTTGTGCCACTAATGTTGAAGTTAACGTGGCTCTTACTTTGGTGAGGAACGTTAGTGAAAAAGGTGATTGTCACTAACGTTCTCGAACCCATATTTTCACTGAACGTTAACACCACTAACGTCCTAAGCTAAAGTCTCTGCCCACTTCACACTTTCTCTCTGCAAGTAAAGCCAAGCCCAATGACGAAGAGAAGTGCTTCAAACTCAAGATCCAAAGGCCCATACCCAAGACTTGAAGAGCCAACTAGAAGAACAGAAGAGTAGTATATATAGGAGTAGCTTTGAATTAAATTGGGAGTTGGAAATTATAGGGAGCCTCTTGGCATAGAACTACTCTCTGTATTTTACTTTCTCTGCACTTCTAGTTTCATCATGTATTCTCCATCTTTGTTTTTATTTTCCAGAGCTATGAACAACTAAATCCCTTTCATTGGGTTATGGAGCTCTGTTGTAATTTGATGGATCAATACTAGTTTTCATTATTCTATACTTATCGAAGAAAAGGTTCTATTGATGGGTTAACCTACTTCTAGCTTTCGAAAGTTCATTTTAGTTCTCTTTTCTATCTTCT
>NC_029785.2:47544934-47550500 GCF_000816755.2 Arachis ipaensis | reverse complement strand
GCATGTGGTATAATCAGTGACCATACTTCATCTCTTCTCATGAGCAATTGACCAAGGAATTGGCTATTGATCAAGATTTGAGAGATTGAATTACAAGAAATTATAATTCGATCACTTAATATTGCCAAGGAGATCAATGAGTGCATTGATTGAGGAAAAGATGAAAATGAAATTGATCCGGAGAATGCAACATCTCCTAAGCCCAATGAACTCCCCATTTCTGATCTTACCCATTCTCTTTAATTTTTGTCATTTACTTTTATGAGCAATTTCCCCAATCCCATTTAAGATTCTGCAATTTACTTTCCGTCATCTACATTCAGCTCTTATTTCTAGCATTTACTTTTCTGTTATTTACTTTTCTGCCATTTAATTTTCTGCAATTCTCAACTTGAATTCTGATTCGCTCAACTAGAACATTCCTCTAATTAAAGTTGCTTGATCAATCAATCCCTGTGGGATTCGACCTCACTCTATTGTGAGTTTTTACTTGACGACAAATTCGATACACTTGCCGAAGGAAATTTGTTATGAGTGAAGTTTTCCGTGCATCAAGTTTATGGCGCCGTTGTCGGGGATTGATTATGCATCAACCATGATTAAATTGGAAGATAACTAGATTGAGCATTTTTGTTTTGTTTGATTTAATTTTCTGTTTGAGTAATTAACTTTCTGTTTTAGTTAATTTCTTCCCTTCCCCCTACTTTTTATTTGTTATTTACAATTCATTTCACTAACCCACTAACTTTTTGATATATTACATCACTCACACTAACAGTAATTCTGACAGAAATACTTTCTGCATCTATTTTCCTTGCTTGTACTTGTTGGTTGTATGAAAGGGAGAAGAAGCGGGGCTTCAACTTCCTTTGATTCTGAACCTGAGAGGACCTTCTTGAGATTAAGAAGGGAAGCAAGAGGAAAAAGAGTAGTTGGTGCTGAGGAAGAGGAGGAATACTTTGAACCAAACAAGGAAGAAAACATGGAAAATCATCATGAAAAAGAGACTCACAACCATGGCGGAGGAGGTCGAGCAAATCATGCTGGGGAGGATAGAAGATTTTTAGGCTCTTACATCAATCCGAACCCAGGAAATTGTGGAAGTAGCATTCAAAAGCCAACCATCCGTGCCAACAATTTTGAACTAAAACCACAGCTCATCACCCTTGTTCAGAACAACTGTTCATTTGGAAGGAGTGTCCAAGAAGACCCTAATCAACATTTTACCACCTTCCTGAGAATATGTGACACAGTGAAGTCTAATGGTGTTCATCCTGACGCCTATAGACTGCTCTTATTTCCATTCTCACTCAAGGATAAGGCAGCCAAGTGGCTGGAGTCTTTCCCAAAGGAGAGCTTGACAACCTGGGAGGATGTGGTGAACAAATTCTTAGCAAGATTTTACCCTCCTCAACGAATCAATAGGCTGAGAGCTGAGGTCCAAACTTTCAGGCAACAAGATGGTGAGACTCTTTATGAAGCATGGGAGAGGTTTAAGGACCTAACAAGGAGGTGCCCACCAGATATGTTCAACGAATGGGTGCAGCTGCACATTTTCTATGAAGGCCTGTCATATGAATCAAAGAAGGCAGTAGACCATTCATCTGGGGGATCTTTGAACAAGAAGAAGACCATTGAGGAAGCCATAGATGTCATTGAAATTGTAGCAGAGAATGACTACTTCTATGCTTCCAAAACAAGCTCATTACCTAGCAGTTGGCTGACCTCACCAAGAAGATGGAGAGGAACCAAGTAGCAGCAATCTCCTCTTCATCAACAACCCAAGAAGGAGTGAATAAAGAAGTAAAGGAAAGTCAGGAGCAAGTCAACTACATTGGGAATTCACCTAAGCAAAACCATGATCCATACTCCAAGACCTACAACCCTGGATGGAGGAATCACCCAAACTTTGGGTGGGAAAATCAATAAGACCAAAGCCTTGATCAAAGACACCCAAATCCCAACAATGCAAGCTACCAACATTTCACATCTAGACCATATCAACACCCCAATAACAACACCTCTCCACATCCACAACAAAACTAAAATAACTTACCTCATTCTTCCACATATAATCCCAATCTACAATCATTTGATGACAGACTCTCAAGGATTGAGAATCTACTGGAAGGCATAGGCAAGGAGATTCAAGACAACAAGGTATTCAAGGAGGAAGTGTGAGCCAGTTTCAAGAACCAGGGAGACACAATCAAGAAGTTGGAATCTCAAGTGGGGTATCTCTCTGAGAAAATTCCCAAACCCACAGATGGATTCCCAAGTGACACAGAGAAGAATCCGAGAGGTGAAACAAAGAAAGTAAGATGGGAAGATTGCAAGATGGTCACTATAAGTGATAAGGAGACTGAGGACAAGCCAAGCAAGCTGTCAGAACAACCTGAAGATACCTCAGTAGAGAAGAAGAAAAAAGATCATCAAGGACCAGAAATCTCACAACAGGAGCTGCTGAGACTCTATGCACCTTTTCCCCAACTGCTCAATGGTGCTGTGGAGAAGAGAATATACTCAAGGTTTCTAGATTTGTTTGCATCTCTGCATGTCAACAAACCATTCATCAAGACTATTCAACAAATACCTACATACATCAAGTATATGAAGGAGCTGCTTCCCAGGAAAAGCTCACTCAAGGGAGGCCAAACTATAGTGATGAACAAGGAGTGCAGTGCCCTCATTCAACCACAGTAGCCTACGAAAAGAAAAGATCCAGGGAGTTTTCATGTCCCCTGTGCCATAGGAGAAACAATGTTTGATAAAGCACTCTGCGATTTGGGAGCAAGCATCAACTTAATTCCCTTATCCCTGGTGAAGAGGCTGAAGATCAATGAGATAATGCCCACAGATGTAGTCATAAGACTGGCAGACAAAACTCAAAAATAAGTAATAGGAGTGGTGGAAAATGTATTGGTAAAGGTTGCGAAGTACTTTCTTCCCACAGACTTTGTCATCTTGGACATGGAAGAGAGTCACACTCACCCAATCATACTGGGAAGACCATTCCTAGCTACAGCCATAGCACTCATAGATGTGGAGCGAGGGGAGCTAATATTGAGGATCCATGATGAACGACTCAGCTTTAATGTCTTCAAACTCTCACAAGAAGCAGACCAAGAAAACAAAGAACCAAGCAAAGATCATAATGAGATGCTGATAGAGGAAGAAAGCACTGAAGCACAACCAGCCCATCTGGGAAAGCCCTTGGTTGATGAACAAGGAAATAAGCAGTTGTCACAACTCAAGGAAAAGCTGGAGGAACCTAAACCACCAGAGACATGTGAAGACAACAACAAAATTCCCTTAGAAGAAGAAGTCACCAAGAGCAAGGCAACATCAAAAGGGGCAAAGAAGAAGGTACCAAGGGGGTGGAGGAACAAGAAGATCCCTATAGAAGACTTCTCTCCAGGGGATAAAGTGATCTCAGCTTACTTTCCAAATATCCCTCCTGATCTCCGCACTGTACCATCTCAGTTACCTAAGGTCTTCACTATCAACAGAGTTCTCTCCTTGGAACATGTAGAGATCATTGATACAACCAATGGATATAAGTCCAAGGCAAGAGGGGAGGACTTGAAGCATTATCAACCTCCCTGATGAAGCTAGTGACGCTAAAGAAGCACTTCATGGGAGGCAACCCATGTTTTATGAGCTTTTACTAGTGAATAAGTCAATATTCATGAATTCCAACCCAAACTTGACAAACACTTGGTGAAATCCTTATATTGCAGTATATAGTGAAGAACAAGTTTGGTGTTCAAAGCATGCCAAGAAAGCATGAATGTAACTGAGAGTATGCTAGTCTTGGAGCTTTGAACAGAACTTTTCATCACAGTGCTACAAACTAAGTTTGGTGTCACCCCATGGTGCCACCAATGTGCATATAAGGATACACAATTAGTTAGTTAGTTGGAGTTCATGAATAAACAAAATCTTTTCTTCTTTTTATTATTCTAGCCGTAAAGTTTAACTTGTTTTTTTACTTTTCTTATTTGATCTTTATAGGGAAAAGGAGAGGAGCATTGAAGGAGATTGATTGGACAATTAAAGAAGAAAGGTTCGGCCACTTCATGAAGAGAAACTACACACTTGTCTAAAGAAGGAATGCATTGGAAAATGTTGCCATGCAACATTGAAGAAAGGAGACTCTTGAAGACCGAACCAATAACCCTCATAAAGTGATGATCCTTGTCCTTTCTCCATGCACAATCCCAACCGTCCATCAAGCAACCATTCCATCAATCCACACCATCCACTCACTCATAATCTCCCTATATAAATGAGTCCTAGTGCATGCTTACCCCTCACATTCAAATTCCCACTCTCCACACTTCACACTTTCGATATCCAAAACTCCTTCATCACACCTCGTCTTAACCAACCAAATTCCTCATCTATCCTTACCTTCCAATCCCCTCAAACAGCAACTCAAATTCATAGCATCATCAAGTTCCAAGAGGCAAAAGAGGAAGGAACCAATGGAGAACATTTCTTTCGATGAGAAGAGATTCAAAACTGCCTTCCATGAACGAGAATTTGAGCGGATAAAGCTCAAAAAGATACTGCCCGAGTTAACCTTCCAAATCAATGAAGACGAGTGCCCACAGATTCGAGAAAAAATTGAACAAAGAAGGTGGCAAAGGCTCACTAATCCAGAGGGGAAGATCAATGCAAACCTCATCAAAGAGTTCTACGCAAATGTGGTTAGAGAAGACAAAATCAGGGCCCCAACCTTCGAAAGCTATGTAAGAGGAAAGGAGGTAGACTTCAGCCCAAATGCTATAACAAGAAGTCTTCACTTGAAATCACCACATTTTGATGAGCCCAGTTATCATGCAAGGATAAGTAAGAGCCCTGACAATGATGAGCTCACAGAAATCGTGACTGACATCTGTGTCATAAAAGCTGATTGGGAGAGGTATGCAGATGGAAGACCCCGGTTCATCAAGAGGGGAGACCTTAGCCCGGAAGCCAAAGGGTGGTTTGAACTCGTAAGGAGGTCCATCCTCCCAGCTACAAATAATTCAGAGGTCAATATTAATCGAGCGACTATGGTACATTGCCTAGTACAGGGTGGAGAAATCAATGTGCATGAACTCAGAGCTGAGGGGATTCAAGAGTCAGCTGAGAAGGCTGATTTAGGTGCCAGGCTTTGGTACCCCAGCATCATTCTCAGATTGTGCAGAAAGGCCAAGGTGGTCTTTGAGGATAACAATCCAGACTGGGTGAACCCTGGGAGGCTAATGACTATCCAGCGTCTGGTCTATACTACACCTGCTCAGCAACAAAGAAGGCCACAAATAGGAAAGCTAAAAGCGAAAGAAGGAGCTCACCAAGAGGAGCATCATCAGGAAGAATATCAACAAGAAGAGCATCATGACCCAACCGACTTGAATATGAACCACCTTCTAAGAGACAGATGGAAGGACAAGAGCATATACTAAACCTTCAGTCCAACTGGATGAGCCGACAAGAAGAATGGCAGAAACAACAAATAGAGCAGCAACAGGAACAATACTCCCAGCTCACTCAAGCCATCCACCAAGTTACTGAGAGG
>NC_029785.2:47520122-47540105 GCF_000816755.2 Arachis ipaensis | reverse complement strand
TCATCAGGAAGAATATCAACAAGAAGAGCATCATGACCCAACCGACTTGAATATGAACCACCTTCTAAGAGCCATTGAAGATTTAGGGATGAGACAGATGGAAGGACAAGAGCAAATACTAAACCTTCAGTCCAACTGGATGAGCCGACAAGAAGAATGGCAGAAACAACAAATAGAGCAGCAACAGGAACAATACTCCCAGCTCACTCAAGCCATCCACCAAGTTACTGAGAGGTAAGAACGTCAAGATAAGCATTTGAAGAACTCAATCAGCGGCAAATAGCTCAGATGAAAGCATTCAATGAGTTCACTGTACTTAATGAAGGACGGCAACTACATAAGGAGGAGTTCAACATAAACACTCAGGCCAAGTTGAACTACATGTCTAGTAATATGCATCATCTATACTATGCCATCCCTACATATGATGAGGTCCAAAAAGATTTTTTAGAACAAGAAGAAAGGAAGGTGGAACAGCAGAAGGAAACACTCAAGAAGAAGATGGAAAATGGTGGTTTCTGGAAGAAGTTGATTGGAAAAAGCAAAGGGAATGGGAGTACGAGCACTCAAGAGGGACACAAGGAGGACAAGCAAGGAGGAGAGTATGGGCAACCACATGAGTAAAAGGTGGTGGAGTTCCTTCTTTGGTCCATCTTTTTCTATGCTTTGAATAAGGAAGATCTTGTATGAAATAGAACATGCTTCCATAATAGTTTGAACCTTTTCAATTCTGTCTTTTAAAGTTTTTTTTTTGAATAGGTCTATGTTTGCTAGTCTCTATGTCACTGCATCATCTCTTTACTTACTTGTATGCTTGTCCCTTTGAATCAAATAAAAAAGAGAATGAGTGTTTCAAAAGACCAGAGAGGAGTTCATACTATGGAGTAGGTTCATGAGTTTATGGTATAGTCAAAAGTTAGCTAAGTTGGTTCAACCACAAGGTGGAAAGACAACTATCTGTCATGAATATTATGCTTTGAATACACCCCACGAGAATAGCTAAATAAGAAGATCCTAATAAGAAAAAGGGAAAAGAACAATAAAGGTTGAAAAATAAAAGAAAAAGAGTAAGCAATAAGGCTAGGCACCAATGGTTTTAATCTTGAGGCATGTGTCTGTGGTGCTCCTGTATGAGGGATCTACTTGGATGAATAAGCTCTTAGGGGTGCCTTATCACTTGGTAACTTGCGTTAACTAACTCAGGATTATCAGCTGAAAGTCCACTATCAAGAGTAACCCTCACTACAGAGCATTTAGTAACCCAAAGAGGTGTTGGACACCAAGGTCTCAAGAAAAGAAAATAAATAAACTATATGCCTGTGGTGTGTATGTATGGGGGAGAGACTTGAGCAAGTAAGTCCTTAGGGGTGCTTCAACACTTAGCACCTTGAACCAACTGGTTCGGGAGTGTTGGTTGAAAGCTTATTTTAAAGAGTTGCCCCCTTACAGAACACTTAGCCTAAGAACAAAAATAAGCCCTGAAATAACAATAAAAGGATCAATGAATAAAAGTCTCATGTGATGCAATCACAGTGAGTATTCTAGGACATGATAAAGGTCTGAAAGCCAGGAATGAACCTAAGTTGCTATGCATGAAACCACCATAAAACCAGGGACATGACTTCCACAAGAATGATTCATTTCTCTTGGCATTCCATTCATCATTCTCTTGTTCCAGTACTTGCTTAGGGACAAGCAAGCTTTAAGTTTGGTGTTGTGATGCCAGGGCATTTTGGCCAGTTTCACTGACATTTTCTTTACTGTTTTTAAGGTAGTTTCATGCATTTCCTTAGGAAATAAGCTAGTTTTGGGTAGATATTCACTTACATCTTGATTCGAGCATACATTGTGCACCTTACATGATTTTATGAGGATTTTGCATGAATTTAATGACAAATTGGACGTTGCATTTCCCATGACTTGGATTAGAACTTTGATGTACTTTATTGCTTGATTTCAGGACAAAGGAAGCAAAGAAGAACCACATTAGTGGCTACGTTAGTTACACTAACTTTAACACTAACGTAGAATGGGAGTAACTTGCAAAGTTAATGAGAAAAGTGATTGCCAATAATGCTCTCGAAGCCATCATTTCCCACGTTAAGAGTCACATTAACTAAGTTAACGTGAACTCTAACGTGAAAGAAAGGAAATGGAGCCAACGTTAGTGACACTTAACATTATCACTAACGTTGGACCAAGCTCATAAGTGGCCACGTTAGTTGCCATGTTAACTTAGTTAACGTGGCCTCTAACGTTAAGAAGTAAAGGGGAAGCCAACATTAGTGACATTCAACTTTATAACTAACGTTGGCCAAGTCACAATAAGCCACGTTAACTCCCACGTTAACCTAGTTAACGTGGAAGCTAACGTGAAGAAACAAGGTGGTCGACAACGTTAGTGACACCAAACATTGTCACTAACGTTGAAGAAACCCACACAAGCCCCAATAAGCCACGTTAACTCCCACGTTAACTTAGTTAACGTGGAAGTTAACGTGAAGAAAGGAGGAGATCGCCAACGTTAGTGACACCCAACATTGTCACTAACGTTGGAATGAGCCCACACAAGCCACTATGAGCCACGTTAACTCCCATATTAACTTAGTTAACGTGGAAGCTAACGTGGATAAGGGAATGATGAGCCAACGTTAGTGACACTCAACTTTGTCACTAACGTTGGAGATGGCTAGCATGGCCATGTTAGAAGCCACGTTAACCTAGTTAACGTGGACTCTAACGTGAGAAATAGGGGCACATTGGAACGTTAGTAACAATGGTAAGTGTCACTAACGTTCTCGAAGGTTGGCAAGCCTACGTTAAAAGAGCCACGTTAACTAAGTTAACGTCGACTCTAACGTAAGGAAGGGGGAGACTTCTCAACGTTACTTGGAAAGGTAAGTCCCAGTAACGTGTGCGAAGGGCATAGAGGCAACGTTAATGGAAACGTTTGTGCCACTAACGTTGAAGTTAACGTGGCTCTTACTTTGGTGAGGAACGTTAGTGAAAAAGGTGATTGTCACTAACGTTCTCGAACCCATATTTTCACTGAACGTTAACACCACTAACGTCCTGAGCTAAAGTCTCTGCCCACTTCACACTTTCTCTCTGCAAGTAAATCCAAGCCCAATGAAGAAGAAAAGTGCTTCAAACTCAACATCTAAAGGCCCATACCCAAGACTTGAAGAGCCAACTAGAAGAACAGAAGAGTAGTATATGTAGGAGTAGCTTTGAATTAAATTGGGAGTTGGAAATTATAGGGAGCCTCTTGGCATAGAACTACTCTCTGTATTTTACTTTCTCTGCACTTCTAGTTTCATCATGTATTCTCCATCTTTGTTTTCATTTTCCAGAGCTATGAACAACTAAACCCCTTTCATTGGGTTAGGGAGCTCTGTTGTAATTTGATGGATCAATACTAGTTTTCATTATTATTTTTCAATCTTTTCTCTTGATTTTACTTGAAAGCTTTCGATCTTCATCCAATTGGGTAGTTATCTTGGAAAAGAAGCTATTCATACTTGGATCTCTTCTGAACCTTGAAAGAGGAATGAAGAGATCATGCTAGAAATGCTTTCTCATGCTGGACCAAATTGGGTTTGGATGGATATGTGACTATAATCCTCTCAACACTTGATTTGGGAAATGCATGTGGTATAATCAGTGACCATACTTCATCTCTTCTCATGAGCAATTGACTAAGGAATTGGCTATTGATCAAGTTTTGAGAGATTGAATTACAAGAAATTGTAATTTGATCACTTAAGATTGCCAAGGAGATCAATGAGTGCATTGATTGAGGAAGAGATGAAAATGAAATTGATCCGGAGAATGCAACATCTCCTAAGCCCAATGAACTCCCCATTTCTGATCTTACCCATTCTCTTTAATTTATGTCATTTACTTTTATGAGCAATTTCCCCATTCCCATTTAAAATTCTGCAATTTACTTTCCGTCATCTACATTCAGCTCTTATTTCTAGCATTTACTTTTCTGTTATTTACTTTTCGGCCATTTAATTTTCTGCAATTCTCAACTCAAATTCTGATTCGCTCAACTAGAACATTCCTCTAATTAAAGTTGCTTGATCAATCAATCCCTGTGGGATTCGACCTCACTCTATTGTAAGTTTTTACTTGACGACAAATTCGGTACACTTGCCGAAGAAAATTTGTTATGAGACAAGTTTTTCGTGCATCACAATCTAGATTCCTAGCTAGATCGGCCTTAAAATCTCTTCCTTTCTACGCAACATTAAGGAAAGGAAGGAGGTTTGAACGGACCCTAGAACGTGAAAAAGTCTTCCAAGATTTCAAGACATTTCTGGGGCAACCACCCATCCTAACTCGATGCTGGCAAGGAGAAGAATTAATCATTTACCTCACCGTGGGAAACCGGGCAATAGCCTCAGCCCTAGTGAGGGAGGACGAGAATAAACAACAGCCCATCTACTTTATTAGTATGGCTTTACAAGGGGCTGGGCTAAACTACCAAAAGATAGAGAAGTTCATCTACGCCTTCATACTCACCTTCCGATGACTCCGACCATACTTTCAAGCCCACACCATAAGAATACGGAGCAACCAACCTATAAAAGGTATCCTACAAAAAACCGACTTAGCTGGAAGAAGTCTGCAATGGATAGTGGAGTTGTCCGAATTTGACCTTAAGTACGAAGCTCGGACAGCTATCAAGTCGCAATACCTGGCCGACTTCATCGTAGAGTACATTGATACCCCAGGCACCCCCGCTAACTGGAACCTCTATGTCGACGGCTCATCAAACAAAGCTGGAAGTGGAGCAGGTGTCATCCTGGAAAGTGACGAGGGAACCCAACTTGAACTCTCTTTAAGGTTCGAGTTCCGTGCCTCAAACAACCAAGCCGAGTATGAGGCCCTATTGGTTGGTTTGACACTGGATAGGGAAATTGGAGCTCAAAAGCATACAGTATTCAGTGACTCACAAGTAGTCACCTCACAAATAGAAGGGAGCTAACAGGCCAAGGATCTCACCATAAAGAAGTACCTAGATAAAACCAAAGAACAGCTCGGACAATTCATGGAATACGAGATCCAACATATACCTTGGAAACAAAATGCCCGAGCTGATGCACTTTCGAAATTAACCAGCACCAAACCAAGGGGGCAATAATAGAACCCTTATCCAAGAAGCATTGCAAAATCCGTCAACCTCAGAAGAAGAGAAGGTCCTAACCTATCGGACCAAGACCAAGGATGGATCAATCCCATAATCAACTACCTCAAATTCGAAATACTTCTGTTCCGAGGGTTACCTGAACTGAAGGTCAATCTCGGAGGAGATCTGCTGTGGTGGCCGGAGCTGTCGTGTCCGACTTATTGAACCTTGAGATGTTGCTGATCCTTGATCACCCGAGGGTGGTGATACCTGCAAGAGACTCTGATGCTTAAGTTAGCATAGGCTTTGAGCAGGTTTTTTGTATAGAATCAGAGTATGAGTTATACCTGGGTGCTCCAATGTATTTATAATAGTGTGGGATGACCTCCCTTGAGATAAGTTAGTTATCGTATCTTATCTTTTGTGATTTAGTCCCCTTATCTTTGGCCAGCCGCCTTTAGGTGGGCTGTGATCTTCTGCTTTGGGCCTACCTGGGCCCTTATTGCAATTTGGTCGAGCTCTTTTGGGAAGAGGTCGGTATCGACCAACCTTTATAAGAGGTCGGTCGTTTCTGTCTTCATTCAACCTGGCTCGCCTAGCTCGACCCATGGTATGAACAGTGCCCCTACTCGAGCTTCGATCTTCCCTTGAGGTCATGCTTTCTGGCTTCGATCCTATAGGGAAGTCGGGTTGGAGCATTGATTTGATTTTGAGTTGCTCCTCCTCGTGTGATTCTTGGCGCTTGCTTTTTGCTTTAATGCGAAGCGTTTTAACCTCCTTGGGAATATGCATGCGCTTTTAATGCCCATTGATTAGGTTTTTATTTTTTTTTTCCATTCTGTTCCCTCGTTTTATTTTGAAATTGAAAAAAGCTTTGAAACTTAGTTTTCAGTTTCCTTGCTTTCATCTGTTTCGTTTGCTCGGTGAAGAAAGGCATCCTTTTGTTCGTCCTTTGCTTTCTAAAAAAAGCCTCTTTCCTTCGTTTTGTACCTTCGATTTTCACTTTTCTTGATAAGTTAAAAATTTTTGCCCCAAGCTTTTCTTTTTTGAAGTTTCGAAGCTTTTGTTGGACCGTTCGCGCTTTTCGTTACGCCTCCTGTCGTCGCTTCTCGTTTTCCTTCACAGGTTGGTGCTTATACCCTTTCTCGTTCTACCTGCTTTATTTTGTCGTTGTTCTTATTGCTTTTACTCTTGCATGCTTTCCCTTTGCACAAAGTTTTGGTCTTTGTTGAACTTTAGTAGAAAAAGGTTGAAACTTTCTTGGCGATTCTTCTGTGATCTTGTTTATTGACAAATAAAATCTTTTTGTCTTCACTCTTTGTATGAAGAAATGCTGGTACTTAGGTTGAACTCCTTGTATCTTCTTTTGTTTGAGAGGGTTAGGGCTGGTTAGGGGACAAATTTTTGCGTCTTCATCCTTTTTCTGGGTTTTTGCTCTGTTGTTGCCTCCAAAGGGTGCCCCTGGACTTTGGTGTTGGTCCTTCGCTCTTTGCGAGTCCTAGGGTTTCCCTTTTGCTGCCATATCTGACACTTGTTGATTGTTTCTTTTGCCATTCTCATCGATTCCAGGGCATCTTAGGCTAGTTTCACTAGCCTTTTTCTTTGTTTTTAATAGGTTTTATGCACTTTCTTGAGTTATAAGTAAGCAATTGGGGTAGAAATTTATGCATGCCTAGATTCATCCAACCATAGTTAATTTGATGCAATTTCATGAGACTTATGCTTTAATTACTTGTATGATAAGAATGATGAGAATTCTAATGACTTTAGCAAGGCTTTGATGCATGTATTGTTTGATGACAGGTGAAGGAAGGCATGGAAGCAAGTTGAAGAAGGAGCATGAAAAGATGAAGAAGAAGCAACGTTGGTGGCTGATGACAAGTCATCTTATGCTAGTTTTACAAGCATTTCTCATTAGTTTCATTAGGTTTTATGCACTTTCTTGCACCATAAGTAAGTAATTGGAGTGGATTTTCATGATTATCTTGAATCAATCAAACATCATTTATTTTACACAAAATCATAGGTTTTATGCTAAAATTAATTGATTTTATAAATAATGCAAAGATCTAGTGATTTTGGTGGGACTTTGATTAGTTGTTTGGTTGCTTGTAGGTGAAAAAATGACGGAAAGATGAATTTTTGGCACACTTTAAAGTTTGAGCACGCTTTGGGCTTTAGGCCATGTTTTGAAAAGCATGGCCCATGACAATAAAGCATGGCCCAAGGCATAGCGTTCCAAAATGTGAACGCCCCGCTCACTCCCTCCCTTTTTCGTGCCTCAAACAAGGGAACAAAGCAAAACAAAGGGGAAGCATTGGAAAAAGGCAACGTAGTGCTCCCTTTCCTCACCTTTTTTGTATCTCTTGGCCAAGGAAAGCAAGGCACAACAAGGCTCACTAGGGCCAGCGCTCAAACAAGGAAACGTAGCGCTCCAAGAAGCCAAGCATGCACAAGGCAAGACAAGGAGTAGTAGCGCTCAAAAATTCAAGCGTAGCGCTCCCTTTTGCCAACTTTTTCGTGCCTCTCAACCTTGGAAGGAAGGCTCAGCATTATGTAGCATTCACAATTTGAACGTAGCATTCAAAGAGTGAACGCTAGGCTATGGGCAACGAGCAATGCACACAAGGGGAGCCACAAGGATGCAACGTAGCGTTCACTACACCAAACGGAGCGCTCCCCTGGGAGCTGACCCATGCCTCCAACTCAATTTGAACCAAAGCCAACTGGACCCATCTCTCTTCAAATCCAAAAACCAAAAGGCCCACTCCAAGTTTTGAAGACCAAAATAGAAAGTGTATTGATGAGATATTTTGATGAGAAACGAATTTCTACCAAAACACCCAAAACTAACCGGCAAGTGTACCGGGTCGTATCAAGTAATAAAAACTCACGGAAGTGAGGTCGATCCCACAGGGATTGAAGGATTGAGCAATTTTAGTTTAGTGGTTGATTTAGTCAAGCGAATCAAGTGTTGGTTGGGTGATTTGTGATTTGCAGAATGTAAATTGCATGGAATTAAAGAGAGCGGGAAAGTAAATTGCTGAAACTTAAAGGACAAGAAATTAAATGACAGAAACTAAAAAAAAGCTCCCCAAACAAATTGAATTCTATCCTATTTATACACTTTCCAAAATGATCTTCAAGCCTTGAGTTGGGCCTTTGTTCTTGGTGGAATTGGGTTGAAAGAGGCCTTGGTTGATTGCTCTTGAAGATTGAAGAAGAACCGAAGTGAACCAATTGAACCGGAAATGGAGTTAGCCAACGTTGGTCTTCAACGTTAGGGTCAAAGTTAGGGGTCTAACTTTGACCCTAACTTTTCATATCAGCAAACCACATTCTTCTGGTTTAGACGTTGGCGCCAACGTTAGGGGTCTAACTTTGACCCTAACGTTGGCCTTGCTTGGTGTGATTGGTGCCAACGTTAGCCTCCACGTTAGGGGACTAACGTTGGCGCAAACGTTGCCTACTCCCCCATTGTGATTTAAGTGCCAACGTTAGCCTCCAAGTTAGGGGGCTAACGTTGGGGCTAACTTCATGCAACCCGGTTCAATTTTCACTTATTCCATTGTCCTCTCTTCACTCCTAGCCATTCCTCTTTGCTTCAACCTTTCTCCAAGCCTTCTTCACCTATCATTGATCAACCAAACTAATCAAAGTTTTGCTCAAAATCATGAGGTATTCAATCTTCCACAATATGCAACAAATATAGTTCAAAACCTCATGAAATGGCATGAATTCACATATGGTTGGTTCAATCAAGGGAAACATGAAAATCTACTCAATTAGCTTGCTTGTAGCTTAAGAAAGTGCATAATTCTAATGAAAACAAAAGAAAAAGACTAGCTAAAATGGGCTAAGATGACTTGTCATCATGTATAAATAGGAGCTAATTCAATTTGTAGAGGGACCTTTAGCTCCATTTTTTTCTCACTTTTAATTTTCATTTGTTTTGGATTTGGGATTTGGGGAATTGGATCTAGTTTTCTTTCTGCATTTTCTTTCTTCTGCAACCTCTACTTTCTGCTTTTGGTTTTTGGAACTGAGATTGAAGAGCACCATTGATTCTGAATTTGAGAATCATCTTTTACTTTTCTTCTCAATTGTTCTAAGAATTGGATCTTAATCTTCTTTACTGGTTTTCATTTTCATTTCTTCTGCAACTTTCTTTTCTGTTGGATCAAGGGAGTAATTGAGATCTAGATCTGCTTCCTAATCTCATTGCTCTTCTCAGATCTATAATTTCTCTTTAGGATTTTATAATTGACTCAATTTTTCTTGCTGTTTTGTTTCTTGAAGCAATTTTCCGTTTCTATTCTTGCTGTTGAGATGCAGATCTGAATTCTTGCATCTCTGAGCTTTCTGATTTACTTTAGTTTGCAATTTCTTGTTCAATTCCAAATCCCAGCACCCAAATCCCTTTACTCTTAATGCAATTTACATTTCCTAGCAATCTAGATTCAGCAATTTACATTTTTTGCACTTTAAGTTTCTGCAATTTACTTTTCTTGCAATTTAAGTTTCAGCTCTTTTACTTTCTTGCACTTTAAGTTACTGCAATTTACTTCTTCTTCACTTTACTTTTCTGCTCAATTTACCTTCTGCACTTTTACTTTCTTGCAATTTAGCTTCTGTTAATCAAAATCACTCAAATCATCAAATATTCGCTTAACTAAATTCTTCACCTAACTAAAATTGCTCAATCCATCAATCCCTGTGGGATCGACCTCACTCTTGTGAGTAATTACTACTTGATACGACCCGGTTCACTTGCCGGTGAGTTTTGTGTGGAATCGGTTTTCCCTCATCAGTGGCCAAGTTGGCCCACCAACGTTGCCTCAAATGTTGGAAGGGAGGCAGAACAAGTCTCTGCATGATTTGCTGGTGCTCACGTTTGAGGGGACGTTGGCAAGCCAACATTACCTCAAACGTTGCCTCAAACGCTGCCTCCAACGTCCGCGATGAAAAGCCCAGAGTTTGGAATTGAAAAACTTGAATCGATGCGCACGCGTCAGTGACGCGTACGCATGGATGGGAAAAATGGCAATGCATGCGTAAGCGTGGTGTACGCGCACGCATAACTAAACGAAATCACAGCTTTCACGCATAAGCGTGGTGTACGCGCATGCGTGAATAAGCAAAATCACAGAGTGCACGCGTACGCGTGGATAGCAGAACGTTGGCCCTCCAACGTTGAGTCAAACGCCAATGACAGCAAATTCATCTGGTTTTATTGAAAGGTATTTGAGTCAACGTTGGCCCTCAAACGTTGACTCCAACTTGAAGCACCAGAACTTGCAATTCAAACAGATATCTTCTCAACAGTAAGGGAAACCAATTGGAAGCCATTTCAACCCAATTCTATCAAGGCCAAAAGCCAAATTCAGAGATTAAGTTCAATGGAAGGAAGTGTATAAATAGCTTAGAATTTAAGGAGGGAGGACTTCATATTTTTTACCTTTCGGCTCATTTTACTTTTCTGCGATTCTTTGAATTATGCAATGTATCCTTCAATTCCAATTTCCATTTTGAGGGCTATGAACAACTATCCCTTTCAATGGGTTAGGGAGCTCTATTGTAATTCAATGGATCAATAGTAGTTTTTATCTTCTTTTTCTTTCTTTTCTCTTGATTATTGTTAGAAAGCTTTCGATCTTAATTCAATTGGATAGTTGTCTTGACAGAGAAGCTATCCATAATTGGAATTCTTCGGATCCTTGAGAGAGGAATGAAGATTTTATGCTGGAATTGCTTTCTCATATTGGATTAGGTTGGGAGTTGGATGGATATAGTGACATGTAATCCTACCAATACTTTGATCTATGAATTTGTGTGGTATAGTCAGTGACCGAAATTCAACTCTTCCCATGAGCAATTAAATCAAGACATTGGGCAATTGTTCATGCTTAGAGAGATTGGTGTGCCAAGACATTAGGATCCAATCATCAAAGATTGCCAAGCAATGTCAATGAATGCATTGATTGAGGAAGAGATGAAAATAATTTGATCCGGAGAGTTCAATATTTCCCAAAACCCAATGAATCCCCATCTCTGATCTACCCATTCTATTTACTTTCTACTCTTTAATTTCATGCTTAATCCCTATTCCCATTTAATTTCTTGCAATTTAAGTTTCTGTCATTTAATTTCCAGCAATTTAATTTCTGTAATTTAATTTCTTGCAATTTAAGTTTCTCGCCAAATTTACATTCTGCAATCTCAACCCAATTTTGATTTCGCTCAACTAGCACAATTCTCCAATTAACATTGATCAACCAACCAATCCCTGTGGGATTCGACCTCACTCTATAGTGAGTTTTTACTTGACGACAATCCAGTGCACTTGCCAGAAGGAAATTGTTGAGAGACAGTTTCCGAGTGAATTAAGTTTATGGCGCCGTCGCCAGGGATTGGTTTTGTATTGAGAATTACTAAATTGAAGGATAACAAGATTGATCACTTTTCTTTTCTTTTGATTAATTAAATTTTAATTTCAGTTGTTCATTTTTGTTCTCTACAATTTTTAGTTGTTTTTCTGTAATTTTACTTTACTTCTATACTTTCCAGTAAAACTAACCTACTAACTCATTAATTGTTTGATTATTTGCCTCAATTGCTCTAACCACACTTTTTCATTAATTGTGAATCCTTCACTTGCTGGTTGCTGCTTGTTGTGCTCCTTGTATGACAGGTAGAAGAGAGGTTTCAACCTCCTTTGATAGTGAACTGGAAAGAACCTTCCTGAGATTAAGAAGGAAAGCAAGAGAAAAGAGGGCTGTTGGTGCAGAAGAAGAGGAGGAAAACTTGGATATAACCATGGAGGATGATATGGAAAACTATCATGAAGGAGAGGTGAACAATCATGCCAGAAGAGGTGCAGCCAACCTTGCTGGACAAGAGAGGAGAGTTCTGAGTTCCTACATCAATCCAAAACCAGGAAACTATGGTAGCAGCATTCAAAAGCCAACTATCCACGCTAATAATTTCGAATTGATGCTTCAGCTCATAACTCTTGTGCAAAACAACTGTTCTTTCGGAGGAAGTGCCCAAGAGGACCCTAATAAGCATTTCACTAAATTCAAAAGGATATCTGACACAGTTAAATCTAATAGTGTTTATCGTGACACCTATAGATTGCTACTGTTTCCATTTTCCTTGAGAGACAAAGCATCAAAATGGCTAGAATCATTTCCCAAGGAAAGCTTGACAACCTGGGAGGATGTAGTGAATAGATTCTTAACAAGGTTCTACCCTCCACAAAAAGTAAACAGGCTGAGAACTGAAGTGCAGACATTCAGACAATAGGATGGTGAGACTATTTATGAAGCTTGGGAGAGATTCAAGGATATGACAAGAAAATGCTCCTTGACATGTTTAATGAGTGGGTGCAACTTCATATCTTTTATGAAAGATTCAATTGAATCAAAGAAAGTTGTAGACCACTCATCTGGAGGTTCTCTTAACAAGAAGAAGATCATTGAAGAAGCCTTTGATGTTATAGAGACAGTGGCTGACAATGAGTATTTCTATGCCTCAGACAGAAGCAATAACAGTGGAGTCTTGGAATTAAACCATATGGATGCAATCCTGGCCCAGAATAAGATGATCACCAAGCAACTGGCTGAATTGACCAAGCAAATGGAGAAAAATCAGGCTACAGCTATCCATACTCAACCATCGCCTCAAGGAGAGTTGGACACAGAAGAAAGAGTTAACTAGGAGGAAGCTAATTACCTTGGAAATTCATCTAGGAAAGCTCATGATCCATATTCTAAAACCTATAACTCTGGTTGGAGGAACCACCCAAACTTTGGGTGGGGGAACCAACAAAACCAAGGCCAAGACCACAGACCCCATAATCCAAACCAGTATAACAACTCCATTAACCAACACTCCAACCAAAAACCATACCAAACCACACAAAATACTTACTCACAGCCACCATACCAAAGCCATAATAACCACTCTCAACACCCCAATTTCAACTAACCATCACCACATGATGATGTCAGAATGGCCAAAATAGAAGCTATGCAAGGAGTCTGAAGACATGAAGAAATTTAGGGAAGAAGTGAGAGGTAGTATAAAAAGCCAAGGGGAAGTTCTTAAGAATCTCGAATCTCAAGTAGGACATCTTTCACAGCAGTCTCCGAAGTCCACTGATAGTGTTCCAAGTGATACTGAGAAAAATCCAAGAGGGGAACTGAAGAAGGTGAGATGGGAAGAGTGTAAAGCAGTTACTCTTGCAAATGAAGAAATTCTGGAAGAAGATACCAGCAAACCAATAGATCACAGGCAAGGAAGTTCCCAGAGCAACTTAGAGAAAAAGAAACAAAGAATTGGATCTGTAGAAAGGAAAGAATCAATAAGGAAGGAAATTCCGAACCCTTATGTGCCAAAGGCACCATTTCCTCAGAGACTTAGGGGAGGTGAAAAAGAAAGGTCATATTCAAGATTCCTAGATATGTTTGCATCTCTCAATGTCAACATCCCCTTTATCAAAACTCTCCAACAGATGCCTACATACATCAAGTGCATGAAAGAGCTGCTGACCAAGAAAGGAAACTTAAAAGGAGGACAAACAGTGACAATGAACAAGGAATGTAGTGCCCTCGTCAAGAAGGACGTACTCCTGAAGAAAAAAGATCCAGGGAGTTTTCATATTCCATGTGCCATAGGAGAGACAAAAATTGACAAAGGATTTTGTGATCTAGGAGCTAGCATAAATGTGATGCCTCTATCTCTTACGAAAAAATTGCAAATCAATGAGCTGAGACCCACGGATGTAATCATCCAATTGGCGGATAAAACTCAGAACCAGGCCGAAGGAGTAGTGATGACCGGAATTCACACCCCATATAAAAATGATGAATTCATTCTTTTGGCAAGCGCACCAAAAATTATCGTCAAGTAATAACCCACAGTGGAGTGGGATCGTATCCACAGAGATTGGTAGATTTGAGAAATTTTTAATCAATTGGTGAATTAGTTATGCTAAGCAAAATAGATTGTGATTGCAGAATTGTAAATGGGCAGAAACATAAATGACTCAAAAGTAAAGAGAAGCAGTAAAGTGCAGAAAAAGAAATGACAATAATATAAAGGGCAGAAATATAAATTACTTAATTGTAAATGGGATTGGGGATTTGCATAATATAAAGAAAGCTATAAAGAAAGTGGAAGATAAGAATAGGGGAAATTCATTGAGATCAGGAGATGTTGTTCTCTTTGGATTAAATCCAGTTCATATCATCTTCAATCATGCAACTCATTGACCTCTTCGCAATCATGATTGATTGAACCCCAATCCCTTGGTAATTCAATCTCTCAGATCTTGATCAATAGCCAATTCCTTGGTCTAATTGCTCATGAAGAGAGATATGCTTGGTCCCTGATTATACCACACATCATCATAGGTCTAAGTAGAGGGAGGATTATATGTCACCATATCCAAACACCAAAATCTATATCTTACTCAGGTGTGAGAAGGGATTTCTAGCTTGGTTTCATGTTTCCTTTCCCAAGGTTCCCATGAAACCCATTTTGCATTCAATTTCTTTTCCAAGATGATTGAACACTAACATTAAAACGAAATTCCTTCTAGAAAATCAAAGAGAAGATGAAGAGAAGAACAAATTAACTATCATTAATCCATCAAGTACAACAGAGCTCCCGCTCTCAATGAGAGGGAATTTAGCTACTCATAGCTCAGAGAAAAGTACAAGAGATGGAAGAGATGATGAAGTGAAAAGTAATTCTAACTAAAACTCTACTCAACAACCCAACTCGCCACTATTTAACCCCTTTTTCAGTACTTTCAGGGGGTAATTTATACTACTCCAATCACTAGAATAAAGAAAATACAAAAGAGAAAAGAAAAATACAATTTGGAGGAAAAAAAACTCAATAAGCATGACTTTCCAGCTGGCGTGTGACAGGCGTTTGAGTGGCGTGCCACGTCCAGCCTCCAATTTGGCTTGGCGCGCCACGCCTTCGAGCCCAAGTGGCATGCCCTGGGTCTCTTAAGTGTTGGTGTTGGCCTGGCGTGCCATGCCTTCGAACCCAAGTAGCACGTCCACCGCTTTTCCTTCTTCCTCTCTTCTTTGAAAAGTTGAACTAGCATGGCATGTCCAGGGTCTGGCGTGCCACGCCCACTATGTATTCTTGGTTCCTCTTCTCTGGTCCATTGAACTAGCGTGGCACGCTCAGCGTCTGGCGTGCCACGCCCATTATGTGTGCTTAGTCCTTCTCTCTGGCCAATTGAACTAGCGTGGCACGCCCAGGGTCTGGCGTGTCACGCCCATTATGTGTGCTTGGTCCAGTAGCAGGCGTGCCACGCCTGGTCCTTCAAGTGGCATGCCTAAGTGAGATTTTGGAGCTGGCGTGCCACGCCTTCGATACCAAGTGGCACGCCCATCTTTGCTTTGGCTTCCTTGAGTGTTGGCGTGCCACGCCTGGGTCTTCAAGTCGCACGCCCAAGTGACAATTGAGAGCTAGCGTGCCACGCCTTCGACACCAAGTGGCACGCCCAGCCTTTTAGGCTTTCAACCTCTTCTCTGGAAACTTGTACTAGCGTGCCACGCCATGATGCTCAAGTGGAACGCCCCTTTAGTGTGGCTCTTTTAAGCTTGGCGTGCCACGCATGGGCCTTCAAGTGGCACGCCCAAGTGACAATTTAAAGCTGGCGTGCCACGCCTTCGATACCAAGTGGCACGCCCAAGTGATGATCCCCTCTAGATGGATGAACTGGCGTGGCACGCCCCATGGTCCAAGTGGCACGCCCATAGTGTGTTATGGACTTTGGCGTGCCACGCACAGCCTGGCGTGCCACGCCCCTTTTGTGGCCTTCAACTTTGCTCTCTGGAAACTTACACTGGCGTGTCACGCCCATCTTTTGGCGTGCCACGCCCATGTAAAGGCTTTGGGTGTCCTCTTCTGGAAAACTGTGCTGGCGTGCCACGCCCATGTAAAATGTTCAAACATGCTTCTCTGGAAATCATAACTGGCGTGCCACGCCTAGTTCCTGGCATGCCATGCCCATATATAGGACTTGAGGATCCTTTCTGGAATTCAATACTGGCGTGCCACGCCTAGCTCCTGGCATGCCATGCCCATACATTTTTGTGGCATTTGCTCCAAGTGGTACGCCAGTTTCACACGCCTAGCTTGTTTTGTTGTTTTCTTCCCTTTTTGTTGCTCTTTTCCACCTGAAATTCAGCACAACCCCATTTCAAAGTAATGTACCATAATATTCATCAATTAACTCATGAATTACAATGATCAAATGAGATTATACTCTTTTATGGTCTTTTTTATGCAAGAAAAAAGGGTAAATAATGCAAGTCATCAAGTAGTAGAAAATATATTGGTGAAAGTGGGAAACTACTTCCTCCCCACTGACTTTGTTGTTCTGGACATGGAGGAAAGTAACCTCCATCCCATTATTCTGGGGAGACCATTTCTAGCCACTGCTAGAGCGCTGATAGTTGTGAAACAAGGAGAGTTAATCCTGAGAATACATGATGAACACCTCACCTTCCATGTTTTCAAACCTACACCCGAATCTGAGCCAGAACCTAAGGAGCTGAAGGATGATCACAGCAAAATGTCCCTGGAAGAAAGCAACAGTGAACCAAAAGCAGAGCCCTTGAAACAATCCTTGGTGAACAAGCAAGAATCTCAAAAGATACAGCAACCAAGGGAGTGCAAGGAAGAGCTGAGGCCACAAGAATCAGGAAGAGCAGTTAATAAGGATCTCCCAAACACAAGAGTCAATGGAGCACTGCTGGAAGAAGAGAAAGGAGTTGTGAAAAAATTTCCAAGGGGATGGAGAAATAAGAAGATTCCTACAGAGGGTTTTACCCCTGGAGATAAGGTGATATCAGCCCACCATCCACCAACCCTACCCCATCTTCCAACCATTCCATCTCAGTTACCTCGAGCGTTCACCATCAGAAAGGTCTTCTCCCTAGAGCATGTAGAGATCATCAAGAAATCAAGTGGAGACAGCTTCACTGTGAGGGGAGAAGACCTAAGGCACTAATATGCACTATGACAAAGACCAACCGTCAAGCTAATGACTCTAAAAAAGCACTCCATGGGAGGCAGCCCATGATTTAGTTTCCTTTTTTTTTAATACTTCAGTATGAATAATAATTGTTGCTCTAACATGAATTCAAGCTCTCATAAACAATGTTGACAACTATCCATGACATTGTGAAGCATATGATCCAGTTCTAAGTTTGGTGTGCCTACAGACACACTAAGATACCTTTCAAAAATTGATGATCATATTGCCACTTTGACATGTGTTTCTTGGAATATATAGCCAAACATTAAGTTTGGTGTTCTATATATTGCAAGAACAAGGCATGAGAGTCAAAGTTCTTTTGAGTTTTAAAAATCATGAAAGTGCAACCATGTTTATAATTTTTAGCTCAAATTTAGAAATATAAAAATAAAGTGTTTCTCATGATGGTTTAACCAAAAGTGACACTAATCCCGTTGAGATCTCAATGACAATACTTGGAGGAAGTAACACTTTGAACCATATAGCCAAACACTAAGTTTGGTGTCCTCCAAGATTATATATAAGAGCACAAAAGGAGTCATGGGTGGTTAATGATGAGTATTTTGGTGGAAAAATGAATTTCTCCCAAAACACACAAATCTAACCGGCAAGTGCACCGGGTCGCATCAAGTAATAAAAACTCACGGGAGTGAGGTCGATCCCACAGGGATTGAAGGATTGAGCAATTTTAGTTCAGTGGTTGATTTAGTCAAGCGAATCAAGATTTGGTTGATTGATTGGCGAAGAGCAGAGAGATCCAAGGATGAGATTGAAACAGAATTTCTTTAATTCTCCAACCCAAGATCCAAGACAATTGTAATTAAAATTGAAAGCAATAAAACTAAGAGGAAGAGAAGTGAATTCTCCTTCCCCAAGACTAAGAAATTAAAGATCACTCAATATCCAAAGCTCTCCGAAAACTATTATGAAAATTCAAAGGAAAAGCTCCCTGAAGAACTTGAATTCTATCCTATTTATACACTTTCTTCAAATGATCTTCAAGCCTTGAGTTGGGCCTTTGCTCTTGGTGGAATTGGGTTGAAAGAGGCCTTGGTTGATTGCTCTTGGAGTTTGGAGAAGAACCAAAGTGAACCAAATGAACCGGGTTAGAGTTTTGCAAAAGTTGGACCAAAAGTTGGAGCAAAAGTTTGAGGCAAACTTTTGGTCCAACTTTTCATATCAGCCCCCATATTTTGCTGATACCCACGTTGGTGCAAAAGTTAGGGGTCTAACTTTTGCTCCAACGTTGGCCTTCTTTAGTGCACTTATGGCGCCAACGTTAGCCCAAAAGTTAGGGGTTAATGTTGGCGCAAACTTTTGCTCCTCCCCTTGTATTTTTCATGTGCCAACGTTAGCCCAAAAGTTAGAGGCTAACGTTGGCGCAAACTTTTGGTGGCCAGGGAGATTTTTCTTATGCCAACGTTAGCGACCAAGTTAGGGGCTAACGTTGGCGCAAACTTTTGGTGCCCAGGGGTGATTTTCATGTGCCAACGTTAGCCCAAAAGTTAGGGGCTAACGTTGGCGCAAACTTTTGGTGCCCAGGGAGTGATTTTCAAGTTCCAACGTTAGCCTAAAAGTTAGGGGCTAACGTTGGGGCTAACTTTTCACTCAAAAGTTTGTGCAAAAGTTTGAGGCTAACTTTAGGTCCAGCTTTTTGCTTCCTGGTTCAATTTCACTTATTCCATTGTCCTCTCTTTACTCCTAGCTATTCCTTCTTGCTTCAACCTTTCTCCAAGCTTTCTTCACCTATCATTAATCAACCAAACACATCAAAGCTATGCTTAAGATCATGAGATATTCATTCTTTCATAAAATGTGACAATTATAGTATAAAACCTCATGAAATAGCATGAATTCATACATGGTTGATTAAATCAAATGAAACATGAAAATCTACCCAATTAGCTTGCTTATGGCTCAAGAAAGTGCATAATTCAATTGAAAACTAAAGAAAAGGGCTAGTGAAACTAGGCTAAGATGACTTGTCATCACAACACCAAACTTAAAGCTTGCTTGTCCCCAAGCAAGAAAAAAAAAAGTTTATTGAGAAGAAAGGATGAAATGGAAGAGGATGTTCATGCTAGCAGAGTATTATTGATAGTTCATGGGATTTTGTATAGATATGTAAATACTCACTTCTTATTGACTCCTAGGCCTAGAAAGTCTCCTTCAAGCTTCAAGTAACATACTGCTATGACCTCTCATTATTCCTTTATCCTTGGCTATTACTTTGTTTATAAGCTTTATTTGAGTGTCATGTGTAGCAAGTTCATTTCCTTTTCTTTATACTTGACACATTATTCACTATAGACACTTGGCTCACATTCCTTCTTAGAACATTGATGCCCAGCACCTCTTTGGGCTACTAAGTGCCTTGTAGTTAGGTTGCTCTTGATAGTGGACTTTCAGCTGATGATCCCGGGTTAGTTAACCCAAGTCACCGAGTGTTGATGCACTCCAAAGAGCTTAATAATCCAAGCAGATCCTAATACAAAGACACCACAGGCATATATTCTAAGGGTCAAGCTATTGGTGTCCAGCTTTGTTTCTTTTTGTTTTTCTTTTGATCTACCACTTCTTTTTTTCTTTCTTTTTGTTTTTCTTTCCAACCAAGGATTTTTATTTGATTGAGATTCATAGACATTAGGCCACTCTATACTTAAAAGGAGATATCCTGGCTCTTTATTCACTAAAAGTGAGCTATTATACAATCACACACATACCACCACTTACTTTTATTCTACTTCTATCTAACAGAGACCATCTTACTTCACCT
>NC_029785.2:47508984-47519754 GCF_000816755.2 Arachis ipaensis | reverse complement strand
AAGTGAAAGTAAACACACAAGCACACACATAAACTAGCCTACTTATTTTAAAAGAAACAAACATGATGCAAAGACTTTTAAAGAACTACTTAAAGATGCAAAGACAACTTAGAACAGATGAATAAGGAGCAAGTCCACCTTTCATTTGTCATGCTTTTTCTTTCTCCTTTCATACACTTGGTTGCTAGTGTTTCCACCATCCGTGTTTGTTGTCTGTTGGCCTCGCCAGAATCCAGCCTTATTCATAGCCTCCTCTACTCTATCTTCAAGTCTCATAGCATTGTTTACCTCTACCTCACTTCTCTTTTTGAAGAATTCATCAAAAGTTGGGAAAGCCGGATCCATGTTGTACAAATGTTCTCCAATATAGTTTAGTTTGATTTGGCTATTGATGTTGTAATCGGCTTGTACTTCATACCTTGCATCTTGGAGTGTTGTGAACTCTTTGAGAGCCCTCAAATTTTCAGCTTGCATTTGTTCCAACTTTCCAAAAGATTCATGAGATTGAAAAGCATGTTCTTCTTGCATCACAAGGAATCTTGACTCGAATTCACTTTGTTTGTTCATCATTCTTAGCTCCCTTTCTTCTTGTGCTTGTTGGTTTTTCATGTATAGTGAATGGTATTCCTCTTGCCTTTCTTGAATTCTCATGTACTGTTGTGACAATCTTCCTATTGCTTCTTGCATTTGAGTCATATCCATATTGCCATGTGGGAAAAAGTGTGGCTGTTCCTCCTCCTCTTGTGGCTCTTCTTCTATGTGTGGCTCATCTTCTTCCCTTGGTTCTTCTCTTTGCCTTCTTCCATGTGGCCTTCGGCCTTGATGTGCTTCAGGAGCCATTGTCATTCGTTCAATGGTTATGGGCATGCCTTGGCTTAACCACATTGGATTATCTTCTTTCATTGGCACTTTAGCCTTTGCACACAACCTCCAAATGGTACTTGGGTAGTATAACCAAGACCCGGCCGAATTCTTCTCAGCAAGCCTTTGGATGTCTTTTGCAAGGATTTCATGGACTCTTATTTCTCCTCCCACAATGATGCAATGCAACATCACGGCTCTCTCCCTGTTAACTTCTGAGGTGTTCACTATGCCTAGAATTGATCTTTTCATCAGCTCATACCATCCTTTTGCTTCTGGGGTAAGGTTACATCTCTTCAGATACTTATATTTGTTCTTGTCATCTCCTTCCCACTCTGATTTCTCCATACAAATATCTCTCGCAATCTCATCATAATCCTGATCTTCATTTAATCTTTGTTGGTATCCCGGTTCACTAAAGCGGACTGACTTTAGTCCCAAGACTTTCTTGATTGCATCCGAGCTAAAGTCTACTTCCACCCCCCGCACATAGCTCTTGTACGTTGGGGGCTCACGCATGTCAAGCCTTGAGACATTTGCATAGAACTCTCTTATGATATTGGCATTGATTCGGGTGGCTGGTGATGCAAGTTCCTCCCACCTCCTCTTTCGAATTTTGTCCTTCATTTCTTGGCATCCATCATCCGGCAACAAGAGTGGAATTTCAGGATAGATCCTTTTATCGTTCATCCATTCAATTTGTATATGATGGTACCGAGACTTGAATCTCCATTGGTTATATCCATGTGTGTCTTCCTCCACCATGGGGTCTTTCCCTTTTCTTCGTTTGGTTCTTGAGGAAGAGGCCATGATCACTTGGTTGGTTGAGTTTTGTGAGGTTAGAGGGAGCCACTCTTAGTTAAATGTTTATAAGAATTGCTTTCATCCTAATTTTCTTTTTCTCTCTTTTTTTTCATGAAGGGTCAATTGTGTCCATAAATCGGTTCATCAAGTTTTGATGAACACCAAACTTGTTTCTTGTCAAAGGGTACATCACAATTGATGCCTTCATTACCGAATAAGAATTTTTCCATTTATAAGATTTTGGAAAACAACAATTGTATGATTATTGATGCATGAATTTCAAATTTTCATGAAGCTATGTGGACACCAAACTTTAGTGTTTGGCCATATGCTTTTAAGCTTGCAAAACGGAATTATTTGTAACGTTGGTTTAGTGTGCTTGAAGGCACACCAAACTTAAAATTCTCAGCATATGTTTCAAAACAGTGCATACAGTCAATGGACATGTTCATGAAAAGAGAAAAGAATTCATGCTCAAATGATCATAACTTATTGAATTTAAAATGACATGAATCTTAAATCATGGGTTGCCTCCCATGGAGCGCTCTTTTATTGTCATTAGCTTGACATTGAGGCTTTCTTTTATGGTGGTTAGTGCTTGTAGAGCCTCAATTTGTCTCCCCTGACTGTGATCCTCTTCTTTGTTCCCTGGTGTTCAATTTCAGCATGCTCTACTGAGAGTATGTTGCTGACAGTGTAGTAGTCCTCAGTTTGTTGGTTTGCCCCCAGCTGTTGATATATCAGTTGCACTTTGTCCTTTATTGAACCTCTGGGGATATGGCAGTGGAGGTACAAAGGTTTTCTCTGCTTGTTGCTTTTGATTCTTGGTTGGCTCTTCAACTGCTTCATTCCCTTTTTTCTGAATTTTTGATTGTTCCTCCTTTGCTTGAGTTTGCTTTGAAGCTTCCTTGCTTGCCATTGCATCATCATTATTGGCTTCCTCCGTGTGTGTTGGCTGTTCCTCTTCTATTGGTCTTTTGTTGCTCTCTACTTGCTTCTTAGTAGTGTCATTGTTTCTCGTCAATATTCTCCCACTCCTTAATTGTATTGCCTTGCATTCTTCCTTAGGATTTGGGATTGTGTCACTTGGCAGTGAGCTTGAAGGTCTCTCAAGAGAAATCTGCTTGGAGATTTGCCCCATCTGTCTCTCTAGGCTCTTCAGGGATGCTTCCTGATTCTTGGTTACCATTTCCTGGTGTTTCAACATTTTGTCTATCACAGCCTCCAAGTTAGTGATTCTCTGGGCTTCAGGTGATACTTGAGGTGGGTTATGAGATGTGGGTGGTGGATGATAGGCATTTTGGTTGGTGGGTTGGTTATTAGATTGGTACTGGTTGGGGTTGGGGTAGTTGTTTTGAGGTTTTCTGTAGGGGTTTTGGTTAATCTGCTGCTGGTTGTGGTTTTGGTTGCCTCTTGGGTTGTTTTGATTTGAGTTCCTCTGCCATGGTTGTTGGTTTTGGGTATGATTATCTCCCCATCTGAGGTTTGGGTAGTTCTTCCAGGATGGATTGTATGTATCACCATACACTTAATTTGGTCCTTGGTTGTGCATATACTGTACTTGCTCTTGTTGGTGTTCTTCTTGAGTTTCTTCACTCTGTCCCCATGTGGTTGATGGTTGGCTAGTGTTAACTGCTGCAACTTGGAGACTATCAATCCTCTTGGCCATTTGCTCAAATTGTTGTTGAATTTGCTGCTGCATTATCTTGTTTTGAGCCAAGATTGAATCCACTCCTTCTAGCTCCATTACTCCTATTCTTTGTGATGGTTGGCGGCCTCTTTGATGAGCAAAGAAATATTGGTTGTTAGCCACCATATCAATGAGATTTTGAGCTTCCTCTGCAGTTTTCATGAGTTGCAAGGAGCCTCCAGCTAAGTGGTCAAGTGATTCTTGAGCCTTTAGGGTGAGTCCTTCATAGAAGTTCTGTAGCTTGTCCCACTCAGTGAACATTTCTGGTGGACATTTCCTCAGCAGAGCCTTGTATCTCTCCCATGCTTCATACAGATTTTCAGCATCCAATTGTGTGAATGTTTGTACTTCGGTTTTCAGCCTGTTAACCCTTTGAGGTGGATAGAATTTGGCTAGAAATTTAGTCACCAAATCATCCCAGCTAGTGATGCTTCCTTGAGGAAAGGTTTCAAGCTACTGTGCGGCCTTGTCCCTTAATGAGAACGGGAACAGCAGAAGCTTGTAGGTCTCAGGATTTACGCCATTGGACTTGACAGTGTCACAAATCCTTAAGAAGGTAGATAAATGTTGATTTGGATCCTCTAATGGTCCTCCCCCAAACGAGCAGTTGTTTTGGACCAATGTAATGAGTTGTGGCTTCAATTCAAAGTTGTTTGCATTGACATTAGGGGTGAGAATGCTGCTTCCACAATGTCTAGCATTTGCAAAGGTATAGGAGGCTAAAACTCTCCTCTGGGGTGGGTTGTTGTTGTTGTTATCTGCTCCACCAGGTGGATTGGTTGAATGCTCCTCCATATCTTGGAATTCTTCTTCTGATTCCTCTTCTCCAACAATATTTTTCCCTCTTTCAGCTCTTCTTAACCTCCTGAGAGTTCTCTCGTCTTGTTCATGAAAGGTGGGTGTGGTTCTTCTTATACCTGACATACAATCAAAACATAAGAAACACACAAACCAGTGACACTTCAATCTACTGCTAGAATGAAGTTTTAGTTAGCTTAAGCAAAAATTCAAACAGTTAGCGGGTTAATTGCAAATTAGAGAAACAGAAAATAAAAATGCTAGATCTAGATCACCACCTCACTTAGTCATTGTCAATCTAATCAATCCCCGGCAACGGCGCCAAAAACTTGATGAGTATTTTGGTGGAAAAATGAATTTCTCCCAAAACACACAAACCTAACCGGCAAGTGCACCGGGTCGCATCAAGTAATAAAAACTCACGGGAGTGAGGTCGATCCCACAGGGATTGAAGGATTGAGCAATTTTAGTTCAGTGGTTGATTTAGTCAAGCGAATCAAGATTTGGTTGATTGATTGGCGAATTGCAGAATTTAAATTGCAAGGAAAGTAAAAGGAACGGGTGATTAGCATGAAATTAAAGAAAACAAGAATTAAATTGCCGAATCTTAAAGTGCAAGTAACATAAATTGCAGAAACTTAGATTGCAAGAAATGTAAATTGCAGAATCTTAAAGTGCAAGAAATGTAAATGGCTGGAAATGTAAAGGGGATTGGGAATTGGATTTGCAGAATTTAAACAAGGAAAAGTAAATTGCATCAAACAGAAGAGTAAAAGAGGATTTGGATCAAATCGGATCTCAGAGCAGAAAAGTAAATGAACATGGAAAGCAAGAAACAGAATGTAAATTGGAGATTTGGAGTTTGGAGAAGAACCAAAGTGAACCAAATGAACCGGGTTAGAGTTTTGCAAAAGTTGGAGCAAAAGTTTGAGGCAAACTTTTGGTCCAACTTTTCATATCAGCCCCCATATTTTGCTGATACCCACGTTGGTGCAAAAGTTAGGGGTCTAACTTTTGCTCCAACGTTGGCCTTCTTTAGTGCACTTATGGCGCCAACGTTAGCCCAAAAGTTAGGGGCTAACGTTGGCGCAAACTTTTGCTCCTCCCCTTGTATTTTTCATGTGCCAACGTTAGCCCAAAAGTTAGAGGCTAACGTTGGCGCAAACTTTTGGTGGCCAGGGAGATTTTTCTTATGCCAACGTTAGCCACCAAGTTAGGGGCTAACGTTGGCGCAAACTTTTGGTGCCCAGGGGTGATTTTCATGAGCCAACGTTAGCCCAAAAGTTAGGGGCTAACGTTGGCGCAAACTTTTGGTGCCCAGGGAGTGATTTTCAAGTTCCAACGTTAGCCCAAAAGTTAGGGGCGTTAGTTAGGGCTAACTTTTCACCCAAAAGTTTGTGCAAAAGTTTGAGGCTAACTTTAGGTCCAGCTTTTTGCTTCCTGGTTCAATTTCGCTTATTCCATTGTCCTCTCTTTACTCCTAGCTATTCCTTCTTGCTTCAACCTTTCTCCAAGCTTTCTTCACCTATCATTAATCAACCAAACACATCAAAGCTATGCTTAAAATCATGAGATATTCATTCTTTCATAAAATGTGACAATTATAGTATAAAACCTCATGAAATAGCATGAATTCATACATGGTTGATTAAATCAAATGAAACATGAAAATCTACCCAATTAGCTTGCTTATGGCTCAAGAAAGTGCATAATTCAATTGAAAACTAAAGAAAAGGGCTAGTGAAACTAGGCTAAGATGACTTGTCATCAGTTAAACAAGCATAAGGAATGCTAGTCAAATTTTTAGCTTTAAATACTAATTGTTCTCTTGCCGCCACTTGTTAGTACTTCCTTCTTTTGTCTTGTTATGATGGTTAGGTGAGCAGAAGCACTATTTAATGAAAGGGACAAGGCAATGGATGATAAAGATAGCATGAGGACAAAAGGTAAGTCACATGGTTGGAAGGGTGCTTCTTGGGAATAAAAATCTGCACACCTTGAGAATAGAGACCTAAACGACCAAAAAGATATGCTTAATGAAGAGGCAACTTTTGTCTTCATTTAACCTTGCATGCACACCCTTCATTCATAACTTGTCTCAAAGAATCCTAACCATCCATTCTTCATTAAAGCTTACTATAAATGGCTTCACTTATACCGTGCATATGAACCAAAATGTTCATACTTGTTGTACTCTAAACAAATTGTGCTCTCTAAAGCCAAAGCCCAACTACCGTGTTTATGTGCAATAAATCACCCTCATTCACTTGTCTCCACAACAGTATCTAGCCTTCAAACCACTTTTTCATCAAGAGTGCATCATACTAGCCATCCCTCTTCATAAACCTTCAACCTCCACTCGGGTAACCATCAAGAAAAGTATGGCATCTTCTTCAAGTTTCAAAAGAAGGAGAGGAAAGGAACCTATCACTGAGGAAGGTGAAAAGGACTATGATCAATGGAAATTCAGATCATGGTATCACCAAACGCAACTTGTGTGGATGAATGAAAAAAAGATATATCCAGAAATTCCTTTCCAGCTACCTGAGGATGGATGTCTAGAAATAAGAGCCAAGATGAAAAAGAGAAAATGGGAAGCGCTCATCTCACCAATCACCAGGATTAATGCCAATATCATAAGGGAGTTTTATGCTAACACTACAAGGCTGGATATGACTGAAGCCCCAATGTACAAGAGTTTTGTACGGGGTGTGGAAGTAGATTTTAGTCCAAAGACCATTATGAAGGTTTTAGGACTAAGGCCAGCACATTTTGATGAGCCGATGTACCAAAAAGGAGTGAATGGGAACCCAGATTACGATGAAATCTCTAGTGATATCTATGTGTTTAATGCTAACCGGGAGAGGGACAATCAAGGAGGGCACAAGTACTTAAAAAGGGAAGATCTCATCCTTGAAGCAAGAGGTTGGTATGAGCTGATAAAGAGATCAATTCTGGGAAGAGTGAACACCTCAGAAGTTAACAAGAAAAGGGCTGTCATGCTACACTATATAATGGTAGGAGGGGAGATAAAAGTTTAATGAGCGGATAATTTATACGCTTTTTGGCATTGTTTTTAGTATGTTTTTAGTAGAATCTAGTTACTTTTACGGATGTTTTTATTAGATTTTATGTTAAATTCACATTTCTGGACTTTACTATGAGTTTGTGTATTTTTCTGTGATTTCAGGTATTTTCTGACTGAAAATGAGGAACTTGAGCAAAAATCCGATTCAGAGGTTGAAGAAGGACTGCTGATGCTGTTGGATTCTGACCTCCCTGCACTCAAAGTGGATTTTCTGGAGCTATAGAACTCAAAATGGCGCGCTTTCAATTGCGTTGGAAAGTAGACATCCAGAGCTTTCCAGAAATGTATAATAGTCTATACTTTGAACGAGTTTAGACGACGTAAAAGGGCGTTGAACACTAGTTCTACGCTACTGTCTGGAGTTAAACGCCAGAAACAAGTCACAAACCAGAGTTGAACGCCAGAAATACGTTACAACCTGGCGTTCAACTCCAGAAAGAGCCTCTGTACGTGTAACATTCAAGCTAAGCCCAAGCACACACCAAGTGGGCCCCGGAAGCGGATTTATGCATCAATTACTTACTTCTGTAAATCCTAGTAGCTAGTTTATTATAAATAGGACTTTTTACTATTGTATTAGACATCTTTTAATCATCTTTTGATCATGTTTTGATCATTTTTAGATCTCTAGACCTCCATGGGAGGCTGGCCACTCGGCCATGCTTACCCTATATTCACTTATGTATTTTCAACGGTAGAGTTTCTACACTCCATAGATTAAGGTGTGGAGCTCTGCTTTTCCTCAAAGATTAATGCAAAGTACTACTGTTTTCTATTCAATTCAACTTATTCAGCTTCTAAGATATTCATTCGCACTTCAACCTGAATGTGATGAACGTGACAATCATCATCATTCCCTATGAACGCGTGCCTGACAACCACTTCCGTTCTACCTAAGATTGAATGAGTATCTCTTGGATCTCTTAATCAGAATCTTCATGGTATAAGCTAGATTGATGGCAGCATTCATGAGAGTCCGGAAAGTCTAAACGTTGTCTGTGGTATTCCGAGTAGGACTCTGTGATTGAATGACTATGACGAACTTCAAACTCGCAAGTGCTGGGCGTAGTGACAGACGAAAAAGGAGGGTGAATCCTATTCCAGTATGATCAAGAACCTCAGATGATTAGCCGTGCTGTGACAGAGCATTTGGACCATTTTCACAAGAGGATAGGATGCAGCCATTGGCAAGGGTGACGCCTCCAGACGATTAGGCATGCAGTGACAGCGCATCGGACCATTTTCCAGAGAGGATCAAAAGTAGCCATTCACAACGGTGATGTCCTTACATAAAGCCAGCCATAGAAAGGAGTAAGATTGATTGGACGAAGACAGCAGGAAAGCAGAGGTTTAGAGGGACGAAAGCATCTCCATGCATTTATCTGAAATTCTCACCAAGGATTTACATAAGTATTTCTATCCCTGTTTTATTATTAATATTCGAAAACTCCATAACCATTCTATATCCGCCTGACTGAGATTTACAAGATGACCATAGCTTGCTTCATACCAACAATCTCCGTGGGATCGACCCTTACTCGCGTAAGGTTTATTACTTAGACGACCCAGTGCACTTGCTGGTTAGTTGTGCAAAGTTGTGATAAAAAGTTGAGTTTACAATTGAGCGTACCATGTTGATGGCGCCATTGATGAAGAAGAAGCATAAAAAGCTTCTCTCACTACAGAGTCAACTAGAGCCCCCACAGTCAAACTTTAAGTTTGGTGTTGGAAGGCCACAACCAAACTATAAGTTTGGTGTTGAACTCCCATATCCAAACTCTAAGTTTGGTGTTGGGGACTCTCAACAATGCTCTGAACATCTGTGAGGCTCCATGAGAGCCCACTGTCAAGCTATTGACATTAAAGAAGCGCTTGTTGGGAGGCAACCCAATTTTTATTGTTTTTCATGTTTTATTAGGTTCATGATCATGTGCAGTCACAAAATAAATATAAAAATTGAAAACGGAATCAAAAACAGCAGAAGAAAAATCACACCCTGGAGGAAGACCTTACTGGCGTTTAAACGCCAGTAAGAAGCATCTGGCTGGCGTTCAACGCCAGAACAGAGCATGGTTCTGGCGCTGAACGCCCAAAATGGGCAGCATCTGGGCATTTGAATGCCAGAATTGCACCCTGGAGAAGAGCTGGTGCTGATCACCCAGAACAAGCATGGTTCTGGCATTCAACGCCAGAAATGGGCAACAAATGGGCGTTCAACGCCCAGAACAAGCACCAATCTGGCACTGAACGCCCAGAGTTATGTGCAAAGGCATTTTACATGCCTAATTTGATGCAAGGTTGTAAATCCTTGAACACCTCAGGATCTGTGGACCCCACAGGATCACCTCAGGATCTGTGGACCCCACAGGACCCCCACCTACCTCTACTCACTTCTTCTCACTCCTCTTTCACACAATCCCATAAACACTCTTCCCCAAAACTCTTCACCAATCACCTCAACCTCCACTTCTATGATGTTGTGGTCAAGAAGAAGGTGATTCTTGAGGTCCCTTTCAAACTCAAGAAAAATGAGTATCTGGAGATCCGACATAAAATCCAAAGAAGAGGTTGGGAAGTTCTAACAAAACCCATCTAACAAGTCAGAATCCTAATGGTTCAAGAGTTCTATGCCGATGCATGAATCACTAGGAACCATGATCAAAGTAAGAACCCGGACCCAAAGAATTATCTCACCATGGTTCGGGGGAAATACTTAGATTTTAGTCCAGAAAATGTGAGGTTGGCGTTTAACTTGCCTATGATGCAAGGAGATGCACGCCCCTACACTAGAAGGGTCAACTTTAATCAAAGGTTGGACCAAGTCCTCATGGACATATGTGCGGAAGGAGCTCAATGGAAAATTGACTCCAAAGGCAAGCCGGTTCAATTAAGAAGACTGGACCTCAAGCCTGTAGCTAGAGGATGGTTAGAGTTCATACAACGATCCATCATCCCCACTAGCAACCGATCCAAAGTTACTGTGGATCGGGCCATCATGATTCATAGCATCATGATTGGAGAGGAAGTAGATGTTCATGAAGTCATCTCCCTTGAACTCTACAAAATAGCCGAAAAGTCCTCCCCCATGGCAAGGCTAGCTTTTCCTCATCTTATTTGCCATCTATGTTACTCAGGTGGAGCTTTCATAGAAGGAGACATTCCCATTGAGGAAGAGAAGCCCATCACTAAGAAAAGGATGGAGCAAGCAAGAGAGCCCATTCATGGAGCTCAAGAGGCGTATGAAGCTCATCACCATGAGATCCCGGAGATGCCTCCAATGCATTTCCCTCCACAAAACTATTGTGAGCAAATTAACACCTCCCTAGGAGAATTAAGTTCCAACATGGGACAACTAAGGGTGGAACATCAAGAGCACTCCATCATCCTTCATGAAATTAGAGAAGATCAAAAAGCAATGAGGGGGGAGCAACAAAGACAAGGAAGAGACATAGAAGAGCTCAAGGACATCATTGGTTCCTCAAGAAGAAAACGCCACCATCACTAAGGTGGACTCACTCCTTGTTCTTAC
>NC_029785.2:47508625-47508978 GCF_000816755.2 Arachis ipaensis | reverse complement strand
ATCCCTAACCATGTGCTTGTGGCGTGAAGGTGTCAAGTGAAAAATTGAGACTGAGCGGTTAAAGTCAAGGTCCAAAGCAAAAAAAAAGAGTGTGCTTAAGAACCCTGGACACCTCTGATTGGGGACATTAGCAAAGCTGAGTCACAATCTGAAAAGGTTCACCCAATTATGTGTCTGTGGCATTTATGTATCCGGTGGTAATACTGGAAAACAAAGAGCTTAGGGCCACAGCCAAGACTCATAAAATAGCTGTGTTCAAAAATCATCATACTGAACTAGGAGAATCAATAACACTATCTAAACTCTGAGTTCCTATAGATGCCAATCATTCTGAACTTCAATGGATAAAGTGA
>NC_029785.2:47508339-47508557 GCF_000816755.2 Arachis ipaensis | reverse complement strand
TAATTGCGTTGGAAGGTAGACATCCAGGGCTTTCCAGAAATATATAATAGTCCATACTTTGAACGAGTTTAGATGACGTAAAAGGGCGTTGAACGCCAGTACTACGCTGCTGTCTGGAGTTAAACGCCAGAAACAAGTCACAAACCAGAGTTGAACGCCAGAAATACATTACAACCTGGCGTTCAACTCCAGAAAGAGCCTCTGCACGTGTAACATTC
>NC_029785.2:47478293-47508165 GCF_000816755.2 Arachis ipaensis | reverse complement strand
AATTTCAAACTCGCGAGTGCTGGGCGTAGTGACAGACGCAAAAGGAGGGTGAATCCTATTCCAGTATGATCGAGAACCTCAGATGATTAGCCGTGCTGTGACAGAGCATTTGGACCATTTTCACAAGAGGATAGAATGCAACCATTGGCAAGGGTAACGCCTCCCGACGATTAGCCATGTAGTGACAGCGCATCAGACCATTTTCCAGAGAGGATCAAAATTAGCCATTGACAACGGTGATGTCCTTACATAAAGCCAGCCATAAAAAGGAGTATGATTGATTGGACGAAGACAGCAGGAAAGCAGAGGTTTAGAGGGATGAAAGCATCTCCATGAATTTATCTGAAATTCTCACCAAGGATTTACATAAGTATTTCTATCCCTGTTTTATTATTAATATTCGAAAACTCCATAACCATTCTATATCCGCCTGACTGAGATTTACAAGATGACCATAGCTTGCTTCATACCAACAATCTCCGTGGGATCGACCCTTACTCGCGTAAGGTTTATTACTTGGACGACCCAGTGCACTTGCTGGTTAGTTGTGCGAAGTTGTGATAAAAAGTTGAGATTACAATTGAGCGTACCATGTTGATGACGCCATTGATGATCATAATTTCGTGCACCAAAGTTCACGAGATCATTGCAAATGATATTCAAAAGGTTGCAGAGAAAAATTCTGCTGAAACCTGGCTCTATTACCCAAGCACCATTATGAGGTTATGCATGAAGTCCAGAGTGCCAATGGAGGATGCAAACCCAACATGGCTGCATCCAGGCGTGCTTATGACCCTCGAAAGGATGATGAATGTCACAGAGGCACAACAAAGTTGAAGACCATAAAGGAGGCAAAGCAGAGAGGAACCACGGGAGGAAGAAGAACCAGATGCAGAAGAAGAAGAAGAGCAACAATTCCAGTCACAAACCAACATAGACATGTGCCGGATGTAAGAAGCAATTGAAAGGTTATCCGAACAGTACATGAGAGTTCAAGAGAAACAAGAAGAATTTCATTCACAATACATTAAAGCTCAAGAGAGACAAGAGAAGCTTCAGTTGAGAATGATGAGCTAGCAGAGAGGTTTTGAGTCAAGATCTCTAGTTATGCAAAGAGAACAAGCTTCACAATTTCAAGGATCTTTTAACCAGCTGGCCCAACTTTAAGTTGATAATATAAGAGCTTTCAAGGAGTTCACGACTCTTCAGGATGCAAGATATAGAGTTCAATCCGATTATAACATAAATGGTCAAATCAAGCTCAACTACATTACGGAAGGAGTGACATAGAAGTAGACAAAGCAATACGCCTTGAAGATAAAGTGGAAGAGACAATGAAGAAAGATGGATTCTGGACAAGGCTAAAGGGAAAAGGCAAGGGAGAAGCTAGTAAGCAAGCAAGCGAGAAGAAGAAGAAAGACAAACAGGATAAAAAATGAGAGGTGGACTTGCTCCTTGGTTATTCTATTCAATAAAGAAAGAACATGTCTGTTTAGTTGATAGTAACTTTTAGTTAAAGTCAATTTGCATGCTTTGATGTTTAATTTTGCAATAAGTATTGTTCATACCCTAGGTCGAGTTGTTCGACCCGGGCTGATTGAAGACAAAGCGACCGACCTCTTCAGGTCAGGTCCCCCGACCTCTTCTTTCAAGAGTTCGGCCAAATCGCCACAAGAAGCCCAAGCAGGCCCAAACAAAGGGACATAGCCCAATTTAAAGGCAGCTAAAGCCTAGAAAGATAAAGGTGGTTCCCCTTAGAGATAAGATGACTTCACTTAAAGATAAGATAAGATAACTAACTTATCTTATCTATAAAGGTCAGCCCACACTACTATAAATACACTGGAGCACCCAGGTATAACTAATACTCTGATTCTACTAAAAACCTACTTAAAGCCCATGCTAACTTAAGCATCGGAGTCCCTTGCAGGTACCACCACCCTCTGGTGATCAACGATCAGCAGTATCACCAGATCCAACAAATCGGACACGACAGCTCCGGCCACCACAGCAGATCTCATACGAGATCGACCTTTAGTTTCAGGTAACCCTCAGAACATTGGCACCGTTGCCGGGGAACCTAGAAGTCATTCCATTATCATGACGGATAACCTTGACAACGATCACAACTCCGGTTTGGAAGAAAGAACACCGCATAAGAACGCGGATGTCACACCAAAGGATACACCTCAACCGAACGGAGACAAGCATTCACCAAACACGGAAATCTTAGAAGCCCTACAAGCTGAACAGGATCGTCTCAAACAACTCGAAAAAGAGGCCGAGCATCTACGAGAAGCCGAGAGGAACCTCCGGAGAGAAACTAGGAGACGCTGAGAGTTAGAAGACAAGCTCCTAAAGCTCGAGGCTGACCTCAAAGCTAAAACAGTTCAGTCCAGTCACGATGACAGCTCCCACAAGGACAAAGATCCCTTCACCAAAGAGATCATGAAAGCTAAAGTCCCAAAGGATTTTAAAGCTCCCGACATGAACCCATATGATGGTACCTATGATCTGAGCCATCATCTCAACAATTTCAGAAGCAGAATGTATCTCACTGATGCCTTGGATGCCATACGATGCAAAGCCTTCCCGACTAACCTAACAAAGACAGCAATAAAGTGGTTCGACAGTTTGCCTCCCAGATCCATCATAAGTTTTGACGACTTAGCCAAAAAGTTCCTTGCCAGATTCTCTATCCAGAAGGACAAAGCCAAACACGCCCCAAGCTTATTAGGGATCAAGCAAGGAGATCGGGAGAGTCTTCACAGCTACATGGAAAGATTCAACAAAGCATGTCTGGACATACAAAGTCTGCCAACAGAAGTAGCCATCATGGTCTCATCAATGGCCTAAGAGAAGGACCTTTTAGTCACTCCATATCAAAAAAGCATCCAATATCTTTGAACGAGGTACAAGAACGGGCAGAGAACTATATTAACATGGAAGAGAATTCTCGATTAGGAGAAACCTCAAAACCTGGATTCTCCTACCCCTCTCGGGACAAGGATAAAGAGTCCAAGAAAAAAGAAGATCAACCCAATGAGAAGCCTAGAAAATACCACAATTACACACCTCTTCGGGTGTCTCTTGTGGATGTTTACCGAGAAATATGTAACACTGAAAAGATCCCATCACCCCGCCCAATCAAAAGTAAAAAAGAAGGGGAAAGTCGGATAGAATACTGCGAATACCACCAAATTTACAGACATCCTACTAACGAATGCTTCGACTTGAAAAATGTCATAGAGAAATTGGCAAGAGAAGGACGACTAGACCGGTACTTAGCAAACAAAGCGGATGAACCAAGAAAAAGAAGATGGGACAAAGAGGTCGGACAAGCTGAACAACCACCTCACACTCCTGAGAGACATGTTCATCTCGCAAAAGACACCTTAAAGAGGTATATCATGTTGGGGAAGGAGAGAGGTCATCCGACCTCCCTACTATTACCTTCACCCAAGAAGATGCAACAGGCATTATCCCGGGACATGATGATCCCATGGTCATTGCCATCATACTGGCCAATGCTAATCTCCATAGAACATTGGTAGACCAAGGAAGCTCCACAGATATCTTGTTCAAATTCGCCTTTGACAAACTCGGGTTGTAAGATAAAGAGCTCAGTGCATATCCAAATAGCTTATTCGGACTAGGAGACACTCCAATTCAACCACTTGGATATATCTCGTTACACACAACCTTTGGAAAAGGAACCAGGTCAAGGACACTCAACATAGACTACATCGTAGTTGATGTGAGCTCAGCTTATAACGCTCTAATAGGCCGGACAACACTGAACCAGCTCGCTGCAGTGGTCTCGACTCCACATCTATGCATGAAGTTCCCCACTCCGGAGGCGATCGCCACGATAAAGGGAGACCAAAAAATCACACGACACTGTTACAATGAAAGTCTAAACCTTAAAGGCAACCCCAAAAGAGAGGAAGTCAGCACTATTGAGCTCGGGGGAGTCCAAGCTCTTGAGGAACTTCGACCACAGCCGGAAGGCGAGATTGAAGAGGTCCAAATCAGCGATGCCCGGGATAAGACAACAAATGTCGGGGTAACCTTAAAGGGAGGCTTAAAGGAGCCTCTGATACAGCTCTAAAGGACAACGCCGACCTCTTCGCATGGAAGGCCGCAGACATACCGGGCATAGATGCCGAGCTAATGTGCCATAAACTGGTGATACACCCAGGATCTCAGCCAGTACAGCAGAAGCGTAGGAAGCTCGAACCGAAAAGGTCTCAAGCTGTGGAAGAGCAGGTGCAAGCCTTACTGGAGGCAGGATTCATAAGGGAAGTTAAGTACCCATTATGGCTAGCCAACATCGTCTTGGTAAAAAAGTCAAATGGGAAGTGGCGGATGTGTATTGACTACACCGATCTCAATAAAGCTGACGTTAGGATTTTTGCTAGTAAAGAATTTTATAAAAATAGTCGCATTGTAGATATAGTTTCTAAACCAACAGAAATCCCTTCGTACAAACGTTTTGGTTGTCACAAGTAACAAACCCCTTAAAAATTGATAACCAAAGTATTTAAACCTCGGGTCATCTTCTCAAGGAACTGCAGGGAAGTATGTTCTTATTCTCGGTTGTGAAAATTGTAAATTGGGGTTTTGAAGATGAGAAACAAGTAATTTAAATGGCAGGTAAAATAAATAAATAACTGTAAAATAAACTTTTGGCAAGGTATGAGAAATTGGAAGTCCTATCCTAGTTATCCTTATCAATGATGATGAAGATTGAATCTTAATTCCACTTAGTTAGCCTTTACTTAAAGCAAAGAAAGGTCAAGTGACTAATTAGTTTGATCTTCAAATCCTAGTTAATCCCTAAGGAAAGATTGGGATTATTGAAGTTCAATTCAATTAGCAAAGATAACAATTATCAATCATGTTGAGTTTGATAACTCCTGAGTTACTGATTTCTTAACCAAGAGAAAAAGGAAAAAAAGTAAATCTACTTGAATAAAAATGTCTTCAGATTGGAAGCAATAGTAACATAAATAAAAGAAAGCAATCATAAACTGAAATACCTCAAATAACATTAATTCAAAGAATAATCTGTAACATAGAAGAATTCATAAATTAAATTGAGAAAATAAGTAATTAAAAAGGAATATTGAACCTGATAAAAAAAGAGATAATCCTGAAAGCAAAAGAAATCCTAATTCTAAATCTTAAAAGAGGGAGGAGAGAACCTCTCCCTCTAAACTACATCTAAATCATGAATAGCGAATAATTGGAGACTCGCTTTTGAATGGGTGCATTCCCCCACTCCATAACCTCTGACCTGTGTCTTCTGGACTTGGATTTGGGCCAAAAAGGGCTTCAGAAATCGCTCGGAGTATTTTTTGTAATTTCTGGTGCGTGGCCTCTGCCACGCGTCCGTGTGGGTCACGCGGTCGCATCATCTGGAGTTTTCCTTGTCACGCGGTCGCTTTAGTCATGCGTCCGCGTCATGTGCGTTTCGCTTAAGGCACGCAATCGCGTCAATCACGCGGTCACTGCCATTTCGCGCTGGCATGCGACATCGTCGTCCATGCGATCGCGTCGCTTCCAGTTTCTTCAAAAACTCCGTTTTGTGCTTTTCTTCCATTTTTGTATATTTCCTTTCCATCCTTTAAGTCGTTCCTGCCTTAGAAGATCTGAAACTACTCAACACACGAATCACGGCATCGAATGGAAATAAAGAGTAATTAAAATAATTATTTTTATATACATCACATAATAAGGAAGGGAAAGTAAAACCACGCAATATTCATGAATAAGTGAGTGAAGGATTGAATAAATCACTTAATTTGAGCACAAAATATTTCATAAAATATGGGTTTATCAAAAGGCTGCCCAAAAGATCCCTACCCACTCCTAAATATAGACACTCTAGTGGATGCCTCTTCCAGATACAAGTACCTCTCCTTCATGGATGCTTATTCAGGATACAATCAAATCCCGATGTACACCCCCGACCAAGAAAAGACCTCGTTCCTAACCCCAAAAGCAAATTACTGCTATATCGTCATGCCATTCGTGCTTAAAAATGCAGGAGCTACTTATCAAAGAATGATCAACAAAGTCTTTGCAGACCACATTGGGAAACTAATAGAGGTTTACAAAAGGAGGAATCCTTGTTGCCCGACCTCGCCAAAGTGTTCGACACCATTAGAAAGCATGGCATGCAACTTAATCCCGCAAAATGCACCTTCACGGCAGAAGCTGGCAAATTCTTGGGCTTCATGCTCACGCAAAGAGGAATCGAGGCAAACCCAGATAAATGTCAGGGTATACTCGACATGAAAAGCCCGACCTACGTCAAAGAAGTACAACAGCTTAACGGAAGACTTGCAGCCCTGTCCAGGTTTCTAGCAGGCTCAGCCAACAGATATCTTCCCTTTTACGCCATATTAAAGAAAGGAAAGAGGTTTGAGTGCACAACAAAGTGTGAGCAAACCTTCCAAGATTTCAAAAAATTCTTGGGGTAACCACCAGTTCTTACCCGACTACGGGAAGGAGAAGTACTCATATTATACCTCGCAGTGGGAAATCGGGCGATCGCTTCAGCACTTGTCAGAGAAAACGAGGGTGAGCAGCAACCCATCTACTTCATCAGCAAAGCTTTACAAGGGGCCGAACTGAACTATCAAAAGATAGAAAAGTTTGCCTACACACTTATACTCACTTTTCGATGACTTTGCCCGTACTTTCAAGCGCACACTATCAAAGGTCGGACCAACCAGCCCATAAAAGGCATCCTACAGAAGACAGACTTAGCAAAAAGAATCCTGCAATGGACGATCGAGTTGTCCAAATTCGATCTTCAATATGAAGCCCGGACAGCCATCAAATCACAGTACCTGGCCGACTTCATTGCCGAGAACACTAATACCCTGGGAACTCCCACAAGATGGAATCTCTATGTGGATGGCTCTTCAAACAAAATCGGGAGTGGCGTAGGTGTGATAATAGAAAGCAATCAGGGAACCCAAATCGAACTCTCACTAAAATTCGAATTTCCTGCTTCAAATAATCAAGTTGAATATGAGGCATTACTGGCTCGTTTGAGGCTGGCTAAGGAGGTAGGAGTTCAAAAGCTCACCATCTTCAGTGATTCACAAGTAGTTACCTCAAAAATAGAAGGGAGGTACCAAGCTAAGGACCCTACCATGAAGAAATATCTCGACGATACTAGAGAACAGCTCGGATATATTGGGGAATATGAGGTCTAACATATATCTCGAGAACAGAATGCTCGGGCGGATGCACTCTCAAAACTAGCCAGCACCAAACCAGGGAGCAATAACAGAAGCCTCATCCAGGAAACATTACAAAGCCCATCAATCACAGAGGAAGAAAATGTCCTAACCATATCTGGTCAGGATCAAGGGTGGATGACCCCCATTACCAACTACCTTAAGACAGAGACACTCCTCACAGATAAGAAGGAGGCAAAGAGGTTGATACGAGAAGCACAGTACTACACTATGGTAGGCAACATCTTATATAGGAGAGGGATTTCAACACCCCTCCTAAAATGTGTACTGACCTCCAACACAAAGGAAGTTCTAGAAGAAGTACACAGTGGTATGTGCGGCAACCATCTCGAGGCATGAGCTCTCTCTAAGAAGGTACTTCGAGCTGGATTCTTCTGGCCGACCTTACAAAAAGAAGCGACAGAGTTCGTCAAGATATGTCCACCATGTCAGAAGCATGCTAATTTCCACATCGCTCCACCAGAAGAGCTCATTAGTGTAACGTCACCCTGGCCATTTGCAAAGTGGGGGCTCGATCTACTCGGACCTTTTCCCCAGGGGTCGGGACAAGACAAGTTCCTCATTATAGGAGTAGACTATTTTACAAAATGGATTGAGGTAGAGCCCCTAGCTAATGCCACCTCTCAAAGAAGTCAGAAATTTCTCTACAGGAACATTATCACAAGGTTCAGGTTCCCTTACTCCATAACCACAGATAATGGCACTCAATTAACTGATACAGGTTTCAGGAACCTGGTAGCTAACTTGAAAATAAAGCACCAATTCACATTCGTAGAACACCCACAAGTTAACGGACAGGCAGAAGCTGCCAACAAAGTAATTCTAGCTGGGTTAAAACGAAGATTACAAGATGCAAAGGGAGATTAGGCCGAAGAGCTCTCACAAGTCCTATGGGCATATCGGACAACCCCGTATTACACCACAGGAGAATCACCCTTCCGACTTGCTTACGGAATGGAGGCAATGATCCCAGTGGAGATAGAGGAAGGATCCCCCAGAATGATCCTCTACAATCAAGAGACTAACTCCCAAAATCAAAGGAAAGAGCTCGACCTACTTCCAGAAGTCCGAGAAAGAGCTCGGATTAGAGAGGAAGCGTTAAAACGTCGAATGACTTCAAGGTATAATCAGAGGGTAATCCGGCGAAGCTTTGCCAACAACGATCTCATCCTAATCCGAAATGACATTGGAGCAAGTCGATCAGAAGAGGGGAAGCTAGCAGCTAACTGGAAAGGAACTTACCGAGTTGTAGACGTACTGAGAAAAGGCTACTACAAGGTGTCTGACCTCGAGAGACGAGAGCTACCAAGGTCATGGCATGCCTATAACCTAAGAAGTTTTTCAAATTCCCTAAAAAGTTTCCTACCAAGATGCATTAATCTGAGCGCAAAAATTCATCGCTCGATTATGACAAGGTCGGCAAGGTGAAAACCAAATTCATCGCCCGATTACGACAAGGTTGGCAAGGTGAAAACCAAATTCATCACCCGATTACCACAAGGTCGGCAGAGTGAAAGCGATAAAAACAGATTAATGCAAGAAGTTATAAAAAGTAATCCATAAAAAGCGGCCTGACGAGGTTTTACTAAAAAAGGACTACTAAAAATAACTTAGTTGGGACCGACAAGAGAAGTCGAACCAACAAAAGCTACAGCTTGGACCGACAAGAGAAGTCATACTGATGAACGGATAATTTATACCCTTTTTGACATTGTTTTTACATAGTTTTTAGTATATTTTAGTTACTTTTTATTATATTTTTATTAGTTTTTATTCAAAAATCACATTTCTGGATTTCTTCACTATCTGCACTCAGTTACTCATTTTCTGTAATCCCTAAGTAACTAGTTTATTATAAATAGCACTTTTTACTATTATATTCAGATCTTGGCATACTTGGAAACTTTGATCTGGCATTGTTCACGTTTGGAGGCTGGCCTCACGGCCATGCCTAGACCTTTTTCACTTATGTATTTTCTACGGTAGAGTTTTTACACCCCATAGATTAAGGTGTAGAGCTCTACTGTTCTTCATGAATTAATGCAAGTACTATTGTTTTTCCTTCAATTCACACCTACTTCTTCTCCAAGATATACTCTCGTATTTAATTCAGTTAAGTCAGAATGAAGGGGTGACCCATGACAATCACCCACTATCTTCGTTACTCGCTTAGCCAAGATCCGCGTGCCTGACAACCACAAGTAGTCTACATGATGTTCAACGTAGTCATTGGACGACAGCTGGAGTATATTCTCTTGGGTCTCTAATACACGGACCGAGTCCGTGAGATTAGGATCTTCGTAGTATAGGCTAGAACCAATTGGCAGCCATTCCTGAGATCCGAAAAGTCTAAACCTTGTCTGTGGTATTCCGAGTAGGATCTGGGAAGGGATAACTGTGACGAGCTTCAAACTTGCGAATGTTGGGCGTAGTGATAGTGTGAAAAAGGTCAAGGGTCCTATTCCGACGCTAGTGAGAACCGACAGATGATTAGCCGTGCGGTAGCTGTACATGGTATTTTTCATCTGAGACGAGAAATCAAACAGTTGATTAGCCGTGCAGAGATCGTACCTGGTATTTTTCATGGGAGAGGATCATATAGCTTTCCATGGAAGGGAGCACGCATGATTGTAAGAAGACAAAAGGAAAGCAGAGGTTCAAAAGCAACAAAGCATCTCCAAACTCTTATCTGCAATTCCCACCAATGAATGACATAAGTAACTTTATTTTATTTTATGTTTTATTTATCTTTTAATTATCAAAACCTCATAACTATTTGAATTCGCCCGACTGAGATTTACAAGATGACCATAGCTTGCTTCAAGCCGACAATCTCTGTGGGATCGACTGACGACCGAAACTCTCGCACGATCTAGAATTTTCACAAATAAATTCCCGTTTTAAGTATAGCTTCTAGACCGACAAGAATTCCTTTCGTACAAAAGTTTGGTTGTTAAAAGTAACAAAACCTAATAAAATTTATAACCGAAGTATTTAAACCTCGGGTCGTCTTCTCAAGGAATTGTAGGGAAGTATGATTTATTATTGGTTATGGAAAAGGTAGAATTTTTGGGTTTTTGAAATAGGGAGCAAGTAATTTAAATGGCAAGAAAAATAAATTAATAATTAGAAAATCTCTTGGCAAGGTATGAGAACTGGGAATCCTATCCTAGTTATCCTTATCAGGTGTGATGAGAATTGGATTTTTTGCTCCCACTTAGTCAACCCTTACTAAATAAAGGAAAGTCAAGTGGACTAATTAACTTGATTCCTCAGTCCTAGTCAACTCCTATGGAAAGACTAGCTTTAGAGGGATCCAAATCAATCAGCAATCTTAATTTCCAATCAACTGCTGAGTTTGATAACTCAAGTGTTACCAATTACTTAACCAAAGCCAAAAGGGAAAATAAATCTACTCAAATAAAAATGCCTTCAGATTGGAAGCAACAGTAACATAAATAAAAAGAAAGAAACCTTGAGTCTGAAATACCTCAAATTATATTAAATAAAGATATCAATTCTAACATAGAGTTCATAGACCAAATTGAAAAGATAAATAACAATTAAAGTAATAGAATAAATAAAAATAAAAAATAAATTAAAGGAACATTGAACCTGTGATTGAAGAGAAGTAGTTTAATCATAATAGAAATCCTAAATCCTAATCTTAATCCTAAATCCTAAAAGAGAGGAGAGAACCTCTCTCTCTAAAAATTACATCTAAAACCTGAAATTATGTATATGAAAGTTTGATTTATGAATGAATGGATTCCTCCACTTTTATAGCTTCTAATATGTATTTTCTGGGACAAAACCTGGGCTAAAAACAATTCAAAAATTGCCCCCAGTGATTTCTGGTACGTACACATCACTGCAAAGTCACGCGGAAGCATCGTCCACGCGTTAACGTGGATTGGGTTTTTGCCAAGTCACGCGTCCGCGTGATCCACGCATTCGCGTCACCTGGATTCGGGGCAGCTATGGCAAATTATATATCATTGTGAAGCCCCAGATGTTAGCTTTCTAATGAAACTAGAACCGAGTCATTTAGATCTCTGTAGCTCATGTTATGGTCGATTTAGTACCAAGAGGTCAGGCTAGACAGCTTTAGCAGTTCCTTCAGTTTCTTGTATTCCTTCCATTTTTGCATGCTTCCTTTCCATCCTCCAAGCCATTCCTACCCTGTAATCCCTGTAATCACTTAACGCACATATCACGGCATCTAATGGTAATAAGAGAGGATTAATATTAGCAAATATAAGGCCAAAGAAGCATGTTTTCAATCATAGCATAAGATTAGGAAGGAAAATGTAAACCCATGCATTTTGTATGAACAAGTGTATGAAAGTTTGATAAAATCCACTCAATTGAGAACAAGATAAACCATAAAATACTGGTTTATCAACCTCCCCACACTTAAACATTAGCATGTCCTCATGCTAAGCTCAAGAGAAGATATAAAGGGTTGAAGAGGAGTGGTAGAATGTATGAAATGCAACCTATGAATGCAACTAAATGCAAAATGTTTCTACCTACTTGGTTAAAAGTAAACAAATCTTTTAAGAACAAATATGAACTGGATTTCACTAATTCGAATCACAAAATAAAGTACAAATAAACTTGTAGAAGAAAATAGCTCATGAAAGCCGGGAACAAGGAATCGAGCATCGAACTGTCATTGGAAGTGTATGCACTCTAATCGCTCAGGTGTTTAAGGTTCGACTCTCTCAATTCTCTACTAACCTTGCTTTCTAAGGCTTGTTCTTCATCTAACAATCAACAAAAGTTTAATGCACGGATACACATATCAAGAGGTCTTTTAAGGGTTGTAATGGGGTTAGGGTCAAGGTAGGATTATATTTGGTCAAGTGGACTAAAATCTGAATCCTTAATTAACTTAAACTTTCCACCTAACTTTGGACAATCCATGTAAACATAATACAACATCTAACTATCCATTAACCATGTTTTCCACATATTCATGCATCCTAGTTTTCGAGTACAGTACATATGCATTACTTTCACCATTTACTTTGGGGCATTTTGTCCCCTTTTTATTTATTTGCTCTTTTTTTCTTTTTCTTCTTTTTTTTTTTATTTTTTCTATTTTTTTTATTTTTTTCATAATTTTTCTTTCTTTTGCTTTTCTCAAGGCATATGATTAAGGTATTGAATGCATGAACATATTCTCAACATTCTTTCACATTTTCAGAAAATTCTAACATATTCAATTCTCAAACCAAATGTTTCCAAATCCACTTTTCCCACACTTAATTCATGAGCACTCTCACTAGTCTAAGCTAACCACGGATTCAAATTAAGGACATTATTGTTTTCTGTTTAGAGTTAATGATGTGTTAAAGTAAAGAACAAAGGGGTATAATAGGCTCAACATTGGTTTGCAAAAGATAATGAAAGGATAAGGCCATATGGGTATGTAAGCTCAGTGAAACAAAGGCCTCAATCATGTAAGTGCATTTATACATTAAACAATGAAAATATAGAATCAAGCAAGACAAAGATCACAATTTTAGAGAGAACAACACACACGAAAAAAAATATTGGTTGGTAAAATGCAACCAATTAAATAGGCTCAAAATCTCACTGGTTTTGTGTATTCGAGCTCTAAACCATGTTCCAAAATAATATTTATTCAAACAAGTTCAATAAAAATTTTAATTCAAATTAGTGAAATGCTATAAAAAGTTTCTTGAAAAAAAAATATTACTTTAACCAAGTAGTGGTAAAATATGCACAAAATCAAATAATCATGCAATCAAACATGCAAATGCAACAACTAACAAGGAAAATAAACCATTGGTGTTGAGATAGAAGAGTAACTAACCCATGGAGATCAGTATCGACCTCCCCACACTTAAAGATTGCACCGTCCTTGGTGCATGCAGAGATGTACAAGTGGACGGGCTGCTACAACTGATGCTATTCTCTAGAGATTGTACAGATGCACTTGTCTATTGTCCCATATAGAAGTTTTTCCTTTTTTCTTTCTTCGGTGGCCATCTTGAAAGAAGAGAAAAAAGAAGAATAGGAACCCAAAAATAATGATAGAAAATAAATAAAATATGAGTGGGTAATTGACGTTAGGATTTTTGCCAGTAAAGAATTTCATAAAACAGTCGCGTTGTAGATATAGTCTCTAAACCGACAGAAATCCCTTCGTACAAACGTTTGGGTGTCACAAGTAACAAACCCTTTGAAATTGAAAACCGAGTATTTAAACCTCGGGTCGTCTTCTCAAGGAACTGCAGGGTGGTATGTTCTTATTATTAGTTATGAGTTGTAAATTGGGGTTTATCAGGAGGTAAGGCGGGAATATATTGAAGGACAAGTAAAATAAAATAATAACAATAAAATCTCTTGGCAAGGTATGGAGAACTAGAAGTCCTATCATTATCAATTGCGATGAGAATTGGGTTTTAATCCCACTTTGTTAACCTCTAACTATGAAGGTAAATCAAGTGGATTAATTAGCTTAATCCTCAGGTCCTAGTCAATTCCGATGGAAAGACTAGAGTTATTGGAGCAACTCCCAATTTCAACCACTGCTTTATTTGACAGCTCAAGCGTTACCAATAAATCAACCAAAGCCAAAAGGGAAAAATCTAAATTATTTAAATAAAGGAAAGCAATCATAGATCTGAAAATACCTCAAATTAGCACTAATAAAGATATCAAATGTAACATGGAAGAGTTCATAAATTAAATTAGAAAAATAAATAAAAGGAACATTGAACCTGTGATCGCAAAAGATGAAATAATCATGAAGTGAAAAGAATCCTAATTCTAAATCCTAAGAGAGAGGAGAGAACCTCTCTCTCTAAAAACTACATCTACTCCTAAAATTGTGAATATGAAAGCCTCCCATGAATGGATGCATTACCCCACTTTATAGTCTCTAATCTGTGTTTTCTGGGCTACAAACTGGCTCAAAAACAGTCCAGAATTCGCTGGTTTCAAATTTTTCCATGCTGGTTTTTCGTCACTGCGATGCGGTCGCATGGATCACGTGGTCGCGTTGCTTAGCGTCAGTGAAACTATATTATATTATATATCAAATCAAATCCCCGGACGTTAGCTTTCCAACGCAACTGGAACCGCGTCGTTTGGACCTCTGTAGCTCAAGTTATAGCCGTTTGAGTGCAGAGAGGTCAGGCTGGACAGCTTAGCAACTTCTTCAACTTCTTGTATTCCTTCCACTTTTGCATGCTTCCTTTCTACCCTCTGAGCCATTCATGCCCTGTAATCTCTGAAATCACTTAACACACATATCAAGGCATCTAGTGGTGATAAGAGAGGATTTAATATTAGCAAATATAAGGCCAAAGAAACATGTTTTCAATCAAAGCACAAAATTAGGAAAGCAAATGTAAAACCATGCAAATAGTATGAATAAGTGGGTAAAGAGTAGATAAAAACCACTCAATTGAGCACAAAATAAACCATAAAATAGTGGTTTATCAGTAATGCCAAATAATAAGGGTCTCAATTACATGGTAGCTACAACATGCAAGAGAGAAGACAGTAGGAGCAAACGGCATATCAATAGTGCCAAAATTGCAACAAAGGGGAAGAGTGTGGGTAATGAGAGACATTGTAAGTTCATGCGAATGCAAAAAGGGATACAGGTATCATAAAAGATTGGCATTGACAGATAAATAATATTACCCAATCAGAATAAAACAAGTCATGAAGCACCAGAGTAATGTAAGAAAAGATGCAACAGTTGAATAAGAACGTTTAATACCAATGGTAAAATAAGAGATTTAGAAAAGAAGATAAAAATATGTATAAAATTAAAATGCAGTGAATGAAAGTATGCAAATGTAATAGAAAAAATAGAATGAAAGAGAATAATGATGAGAAGAAATGAAGAAGAAGAAGAAAGTAAGAAAGAAATTAGGATTAGAAAAGAAAAGATAAGAAAAGTGGGTGGCGCAGGGATCTGGTGATGAAGCGCTATCGACGCGCACGCGTGCTCCACGCATACGCGTGAATCGCGTAATTGGGAAGGCGACGCGTAAGCGTCAGTCACGCGTACGCGTGACCGTGTTTGTGCTACTAGCGCGAGGGTAACGTGGCACTCGCACAACTCTCTGTTTGTCTTGGGGTGTGTGCCAATATAACATGTGACACGTGCACGTGGGTGACGCGATCGCGTGAATGGCCTCATTTTGTAAAATGACGAGAACGCGTGGGGCATGCGTTCACGTGATAGGGCTGGTGTTTCCAGCACCATTCCAGCCCTACTCCATCATAACTTGCTGCCATATACCTCTTTTACGTCGATTTTTAGGGCCACGCGTTCGCGTGGTTGACGCAGACGCGTGGTAAGTGAATTTTTCAAAATGACGTGGACGCGTCAGCGATGCTCGCGTGTTGCGTGCATTTTTTTTATGCAGTATGCAGAATGCAAAATGCAGAATGCAGATGACTATGCAGAAATTATGAATGAACATGAATAAAAATAAAATAAAATAAAACTTAAGAATAAAGAGGAAAGAATATACCATTGTGGGTTGTCTCCCACCTAGCACTTTTAGTTAAAGTCCTTAAGTTGGACATTTGTTGAGCTGTTTGTCATGGAGGCTTGTGCTTGAACTCATCCTGAAACTGCCACCAATGCTTGGACTTCCAATAATCTTCATTATTATCAAGTGAATTTGCCAAGCCTTGAGGGGCTTCTTCACAAGTCTTGAGCTCCCAAAGTGGATCCTCATGTATGCCTGGATCCCAAATCCTGTTTCTGCACCCGTCTTCAAGTGGAACATGATGATTCCATCTGGGTGGTAAGCAATCTGAATTCTCTACGGAGTACCAAACTCTTCTTTTAGATCTAACCAAATTATCACCAGTTGAGCCCTTACATCTAGCCCTTGAAATATCAACTTTGATGAGCCTTGATTTGCAACTCCAACCACTAAACAATCTCCTCTTACGCTTTATGCCACAAAGCTTCTTGAGTTGGCCGTCCGTTTCAAGAATACCGTACTCAAGTGAGATAGAAAAATGAACAGAGATAAATTTTACCCACTCAAGTGAAGGAGTAGACGACAACCTAGGTGGAGAAGTCTCCAACGTTCTTGACAAAGCGTACTCAACTCCCGTCCGCCCTTTTCTAAGGATTTTCGCTTCCATATTATTCTCAATCTCAATCAGATAAGAGTCTTCATATTCAAGGAGTTCATTTGTAGATTTATCACTAAGAGGACTTGATGCATGATCTTTATCACCAAGGGAACTTACTTCTTGATCTATCCCATCCAAGTCTTCATAAGAAATATGCCATGGAGGTTGTGCACTGGCCTTCTTGACATCAATTTCAATCTTATTAGAGGAGTACTCTACAATTCTAGATTCCTATGGAGGTTCAGCATCACCTAAATTTTCAACCATTTCTTCCTCTGTAACTATTATGGCTTTTTCAATACAAAGCCATGTTCCTCATTGTCCACTGGAGTTTCTAGTGTCTCCTTCATGCTACGTTCTTCTTTTGATTCTCCACATGTAGCCATGGGAGTACTTTGAGTGCTCAGATGTTGGGAAGCTAATTGATTTACTACCTCGGTCAAGGCAGTCGCGAATTCTAGTACTCCCCATTTCATCTCTCTTTTCCCTTGAAGAAGAACACCAATACTGTCATGCATTGAAAGTTGAGGTGGATATGAGGGCTCATTACTTGGGAGGAAAGGTTCATGATAAGAGGGTGGTTCATCACTCTCCATCTTTTCCACTTGTTGCACAACACACTTCAATTCTTTGTTCTCAAGTTGAGATTCTTTAGCCATGAAAGCTTCGGGTGCTATTCGGTTTACCGCTCGGTCCAATTAACGCAGGGTTGCTTGAAATTGATCCATTGTTTCCTTGAGACGATCCCTTGACTCTTGTTCTGCTTGGATATCATAAGTAGGATCAAAAGGCTCTTAGATTGATGGATATGGATGTGGTGTATATGGAGGTGGTCGTCCTTGGAAGTAACTGGGTTGGAATTGGGGTGGATCTATGTATGGTTCATATGGCCCATAGGGTGATTGATATGGTGGATAAGGGTTAGAATCATGTGATGGTGTTTGGTAGTAGGGGGTTTGTGAGTATGGTGGTCCAGAGTTATGTTGAGGAGGTGGTTCATAAGCATATGGTGGGACTTGTTGGTAAGGGGTCCACCACATTCATTATCTTGGTACGCTCCCTGGAATGGCTCTTGACCATAGTAATTTGGTGGAGGTTAGTTGTCATGGAAGGGTCTACCATAACTATTTTCTTGGTATGCATCACAGAATGGTTGTTGGTTATAGTGGATTGGAAGGGGGTTGTTGCCAAGATGGTTGATCAAATCCTTGTGGCTCCTTCCATCTTTGATTCTTCCAACCTTGATGCTTATTTTCATTATAGTTTCCATTCCTTACAACAACATTGGAACCAAACTTGAAACCAGAGGGGTGAGAATTCATAGTAGCTAAAGAAAAAAAAAACAAAAACTAATAATAAAAAAATTAATGAAAATAAACTCCTAAAACTAGAAACACTGACAACAATATAAGATAAAGATTTGAAAAAGGTTTAAATTTTTAAAAGGTTTGATTTTTTTAAAATTTTAAATTTAAATTTTGAAATTTGAATTTTGAATTTTGGAATTTTAAATATTGAAATTTGAAATTTGATTATGAAATAAGATAAGATAAGATTTTGAAAAATATATGATTTTTGAAAAAGATGTGAATTTTGAAATTTAAAACTAAGATAAGATAAGATAAAAATTTTAAAATAAAAATCTAAATTTTTTTTGTAATTTTTGAAAAAAATCAATTAAAATAAAGAGAAAAGATATTTTTGAATTTAATGAGGAAAGAGAAAAATAATAAAATGACACCAAACTTAGAATTTTTAGATCAAAGCAAAGAAAACAAACAAGAAAAATATTTACAATAACCAATAATAAGGCACACGTTTGCAATTCCCTGGCAACAGCTCCATTTTGACGAACGAAACTCTCGCGCGATCTAGAATTTTCACAAATAAATTCCCGTTGTAAGTATAGCTTCTAGACCGACAAGAATTCCTTTCGTACAAAAGTTTGGTTGTCACAAGTAACAAAACCCAATAAAATTTATAACCGAAGTATTTAAACCTCGGGTCGTCTTCTCAAGGAATTGCATGGAAGTATGATTTATTATTGGTTATGGAAAAGGTAGAATTTTTGGGGTTTTGAAATAAGGAACAAGTAATTTAAATGGCAAGAAAAATTAATTAATAATTAGAAAATCTCTTGGCAAGGTATGAGAACTGGGAATCCTATCCTAGTTATCCTTATCAGGTGTGATGAGAATTGGATTTTTTACTCCCACTTAGTCAACCCTTACTAAATAAAGAAAAGTCAAGTGGACTAATTAACTTGATTCCTCAGTCCTAGTCAACTCCTATGGAAAGACTAGCTTTAGAGGGATCCAAATCAATCAGCAATCCTAATTTCCAATCAACTGCTGAATTTGATAACTCAAGTATTACCAATTACTTAACCAAAGCCAAAAGAGAAAATAAATCTACTCAAATAAAAATGCCTTCAGATTGGAAGCAACAGTAACATAAATAAAAAGAAAGAAATCTTGAGTCTGAAATACCTCAAATTATATTAAATAAATATATCAATTCTAACATAGAGTTCATAGACCAAATTGAAAAGATAAATAACAATTAAAGTAATAGAATAAATAAAATTAGAAAATAAATTAAAGGAACATTGAACCTGTGATTGAAGAGAAGTAGCTTAATCATAATAAAAATCCTAAATCCTAATCTTAATCCTAAATCCTAAGAGAGAGGACAGAACCTCTCTCTCTAAAAACTACATTTAAAACCTAAAATTATGTATATGAAAGTTTGATTTATGAATGAATGGATTTCTCCACTTTATAGCTTCTTATCTGTGTTTTCTAGGCCAAAAAATGGGCCAGAAACAATCCAGAAATCGCCCCCAGCGATTTCTGGTACGTACAGGTCGCTGCAAAGTCACGCGGAAGCGTCGTCCACGCGTTAGCGTAGATTGGGTTTTTGCCAGGTCACGCGTCCGCGTGATCCACGTGTTCGCGTTGCTTGGCTTCAGAGCAGATATAGCAAATTATATATCGTTGCGAAGCCCCGGATGTTAGCTTTCCAGCACAACTAAAACCGCATCATTTAGACCTTTGTAGCTCAAGTTATGGTCGATTTAGTACCAGGAGGTTAGGCTGGACAGCTTTAGCAGTTCCTTCAGTTTCTTGTATTCCTTCCATTTTTGCATGCTTCCTTTCCATCCTCCAAGCCATTCCTGCCCTGTAATCACTCTAATCACTTAACGCACATATCATAGCATCTAATGGTAATAAGATAGGATTAATATTAGCAAATATAAGGCCAAAGAAGCATGTTTTCAATCATAGCACAAGATTAGGAAGGAAAATGTAAACCCATACATTTTGTATGAACAAGTGTATGAAAGTTTGATAAAATCCACTCAATTGAGTACAAGATAAACCATAAAATAGTGGTTTATCATCGACTCTAACTCACGTAAGGTTTATTACTTGGACGACCCAGTGCACTTGCTGGTTAGTTGTGCGGAGTTGTGAAAAGTGTAAATCACAATTTTGCCCACCACATACCAACGAAAGCTACAGCTTGGACCGAAAAGAGAAGTCGGACCAACCAAAGCTACAGCTTGGACCGACAAGAGAAGTCGTACCAATGAAAGCTACAGCTTGGACCGACAAGAGAAGTCAGACCAATGAAAGCTACAGCTTGGACCGACAAGAGAAGTCGGACCAATGAAAGCTACAGCTCAAACCGACAAGAGAAGTCGGGCCAACGAAAAGCGTATGCTAAAAGGGACATAGCTTTGCCCAAAAAGTCACGGTTCCACGACAAGGCCATCAAAGTTGTTCAAACTAACTGAAAAAGGTTCTACCAGAACACTAAAAATATGTCGGATAAGTTAGACCTGATGAGGGAAAAACGATTCCACACAAACTCACCGGCAAGTGTACCGGGTCGCATCAAGTAGTAATAACTCACAAGAGTGAGGTCAATCCCATAGGGATTGATGGATTGAGCAACTTTAGTGTGGTGATGAATTTAGTTAAGCGAATATTTGATGATTTGAGTGAAACTTGATTAATAGAAGTAAAATTGCATGGAAATAAAAAGGAGAAGGTAAATTGACAAAATCTTAAAGTGCAGAAGAAGAAAATTACAGAAACTTAAAGTGCAAGAAAGTAAAAGAGCTGAATCTTAAATTGCAAGAAAGATAAATAACTGAAACTTAAAGTGCAAGGTATTGAAATTTGTTGAATCTAAATTGACAAGGAATATAAATTGTATTAAGAATAAAGGGATTTGGGTATTGGGATTCAAATTGAACTAGAAAATAGAAGTGCAGTGGATTAAAGAAGTATGAGATGAAGAGAAATTGCAGAAGAACTAAAAGAGAAATTTGACAATTGCAGGAGAGTAACAAGAACAGCAAAAAAAATCTAGATCTCAATTACTCTCTTGACCAAAAAGTAAAGAAGAAATTGCAGAAGAAATAAAATGAAAATAGAAGAGAAGATTCAGATCCAATTTCCAATTCTTAGAACTATAAAAAGGAAAAGTAAAAGATGATTCTCAGATAAAGAATTTCAGTGGAGTTCTTCAATCTGAGTTTAAAACCCAAAATAGAAAATAGAAGTTGTAGAAGAAAAGAAAAATGAACACAGAAAGCAAACTTAGATCTGATCCCAATTCTCCCAAATTCTAAAATTCTAGAAAGGAAAGATAAAAAGAGCTCAAAAAGTCCTTTCTCAAATCAAACTTGCTCCTATTTATACACTTTATATTTTTAGTCATTGAGCAATTAGAATGGGCTTTTGGGTTGGCCTTGAATGAAAGTGGGTTGGGGTGCATTGTAGCTCCTTCCAGTGGAGTGATAAACCCCATATTTAGGGTTTATCTTGTATTGAATTTAGAGGGTTTTGTCAAACTTTCTCCCATTTATCCAATGAAATAGCATGATTTTGTAAATTCTCCTTTAATTGTGCTTAAGAGTGAAAACATGCTTTTTAGGTCCTTAATTGTTTAATCTTGATTTACCTTTGATTCCATTAGATGCCTTGATATATTTGTAAAGTAATTTCAGATTTAGGAGGCAAAGATTGGATCAAGGGGATGAACGAAAAGCATGTAAAAATGGAGAACTCATGAAGAAATGAAGGAATCACAAAAGCTGTCAAGCCGACCTCTTCGCACTTAATCGATCATAACTTGAGCTATAGAGGTCCAAATGATGCAGTTTTAGTTGTGTTGGAAAGCTAACATCCAGGGCTTCAAAATGATATAAGATTTTCTATAGTTTCATCACGGATAGGGACGTGCACGTGCACAGTACACGTACACGTCGATGGTGCCACATAATTTACTTAATGCAACTCGTGGCCAGCGAATTCTAAAGCCTTGTGGGCCCAATCCAACTCATTTCTGATGCTATTTAAGCCAAGGATTGAAGGAGAATTAACATACTTTAGATACTTTTCACACATTAGTTTAGTTTAGATTAGTTTTAGAGAGAGAAGCTCTAACTTCTCTCTAAAATTAGGATTAGGATTAGGTTTAGTTCAATAAACTAGATCTAGGTTTCAATTCATGCTTTCTTCTTCTTCTTCTTCTTCTCAACTCTTTGTTGTTGCATTTATGATTCCTCTATTCTTTTGTTGTAATTTCCTTTATGTTGTTTCCATACTTTATTGTAGATCTACTCTTGTTCCTTCTATTTTCTTCCAATTCAATTTGAGGTAATTCATAATAATTGTGTTTCTTTTGATTGTTGTTATTAATTCCTTGCAACAAGAGGTTGTTAGATTTCATTGTTGTTATCAATTTACTTTGCTTTCCTTTTATGCCTTCCAAGTGTTTGATGAAATGCTTGGTTGGATTTTAGTATAGATTTTGTTCCTCTTGGCTTTGGTAGAGTAATTAGTGACTCTTGAATTATCTAATTCCTTTGTTGATTGACAATTAGAAGTTGCTAATTGATTTGGATACCACTAAAGCTATTCTTTCCCTTGGGAGTTGGCTAGGACTTGTGGAATCAAGTTGATTCATCCACTTTACTTTCCTCCATGGTTAGAGGTTAACTAAGTGGTAGCAATAGACAATTCTTATCACAATTGAGGAGGATAATGAGGATAGGACTTCCAATTCTCATAACCTTGCCAATAGCTTTTCATAGTTGTTAGTTTATTTTCATTGCATTTCACTTTACTTGTCTCCTACCTCAAAAACCCCCAAAGATGCTTCATAACCAATAACAAGGACACTTTATTGCAATTCCTAGGGAGAACGACCCGAGGTTCAATACTTCAGTTTATAAATTTAGGGGTTTGTTTTAGTGACAAACAATCTTTTGTATGAAAGGATTATTGATTGGTTTAGAAACTATACTTGCAACGAGAATTCATTTGTGAATTCTAAACCACACAAAAGCCCTCTCATCATGGAGCGCACCGTGCATGAAATGAGCGCTACGTTCATTCCTTGTGCGTGCCCTTTTGGTGCGCATGTTGCCTCCTAGCACTCTCCTAGTGAGTGATGCGCTCTCCCTTGGTGCCAATTTCCTCACTTGGAGCGCGCCCTTCTTCCTTGGCACTCTCTTATTGAGCGTTACGCTCTAATTTTGAGCGCTGCTTAGTGCGGATGGAACAAGGCTTTCCTCCCAAGTTTGAAAATCACGAGAAAGGTGACAAAGTGAGCGCCACGCTCACTTTAGAAGTGAACGCTAGCCATGTTTGCTAGTGAGCATGGCGTTCTTCTTCTTAACGTAATGCTTCCCTGATTGCTTAGTGAGCGTGGCGTTCTTCTTCTTAACGCAACGATTCCCTGATTGCTTCCCCTTTCTCTTCATTTCTTCACCTATAAGCAACCAAACTAGTAATTAAAGTCTCACCAAAATTATAAGGTCTTTGCATCATTCATAAAATCAATTAATTCTAGCATAGACCTTATGATTTTTTGTAAAATAAATGATGTTTGATTGATTCAAAATAATTATGAAAATCCACTCCAATCACTTACTTATTGTGCAAGAAAGCGCATAAAACCTAATGAAATAAGTGAAAAATGCTTGTAAAACTAGCATAAGATGACTTGCCATCACAACACCAAACTTAAATCTTGCTTGTCCCCAAGCAAGCACTAAACATGAGAAGAAATTAAATAAAGCAGAGAAGCATATATGCCCTTATTTAGCAGGTAATTGAATTTGGACCATGGGGTTTTATGCAAACAAAATGCAGCTCAATTATTCTTTGCTGATAGATATGAAATGTCTATTTGAGGATTCACTAGAGTTGCTGTTATAATTCCTTGCTCTTTTATTGATCCCTGTTAGATTTTTCCTTCTTTCTTTTGCTTAGAAACTTATTTTTCAATGATAACTCAGTGTCAAGTGTTGCAGCAGCCTTTTGGCTCAATTTTTCTCAACACCTCTTCACTACAGACACTTGGCTCACAATTCTTCTTAGGAACATTGATGCCCAGCACCTCTTCGGGTCACTAAATGCTTTGTAACTAGGTTGCTCTTGATAATGGACTTTCGGTTGGTAATCCCAGATTAGTTAATCTAAGTTACCAAGTTTTAAAAGACTCCTCAGAACCTAATTGTCCAAGCATATCCTAGTACAAGAAGCACCACAGGCATATGTCCTAAGGTCCAAGCTATTGGTGTCTAGCCTTATTATTTGTTTCTTTCATTTTTGTTGCCAATCCTTGGCTTTTCTTTTCTTTTTCCTTCTTACCTTTCTTCATTTTCCAGGGATGTTCATTAATAAAAGGTTTTATAACAGCAAATGAGTTCACACTATAAAGAACATTCTATTCTGCAGCTTTTATTATTGAGCTTATCATCCAATCAAGCAATTACCACCACTGAATTTCATTCTAATTCCTACCACATTGGACAATTACTTTCTATTTCAAACATTTTCTCTTATTGGTGCAAAAGGGAAACAAGACATGAATTTAATGCAGATGAGTGATAACAAGTGACGTTAAGATTTTTACCAGTAAAGAAGTTCATAAAAACAGTCGCGTTGTAGATATAGTCTCTAAACTAACAAAAATCCCTTCGTACAAACGTTTTGGTTGTCACAAGTAACAAACCCCTTAAAAATTGTTAACCGAGTATTCAAACCTCGTGTCGTCTTCTCAAGAAACTACAGGGGAGTATGTTCTTATTATTGGTTATGGAGGTTGTAAAATCGGGGTTGAGAGTGAAGAGTAGATATGACAAATAATTTAAATGGCAATTAAAATAAATAAATAAATACTGTAAAGCAATCTTTTGGTAAGGTAAGAGAAATTGGAAGTCCAACTTAGTTATCTCTCTCAACAATAATGAATGTTGAATCTAAATTCCACTTAGTTAACCTTTACTAAGGTAAAGGAAAGTCAAGGGACTAATTAGTTTGACCTTCGAATCCTATTTATTTCCTAAGAAAAAGTTGGGATTATTGAAGTTCAGTTCAATTAGCAAGATAACGATTATCAATTATGCTGAGTTTAATAATGTTGAGTTACTGATTTCTTAACCAAGTCCAAAAGGGAAAAAGTAAAATTGTTGGAATAAAAATGTCCTTAGATGGAAAGCAATGGTAACACAAATTAAGGAGAAAGCAATCAATAACTGAAATACCTCAAATAATCATTAATTCAAATCATAACATGGAAAGGGTTCATAAGTCATGTTGGCAACATTTATAGGTACGAATAAAAGCATTAAAGTAAATATTAAACCTGGATCGAGAGTCACTCTTACAAACTAAGAGAAGTCCTAAATCCTAATCCTAATCCTAAAAGAGAGAGGAGAGAACCTCTCCCAAACTAAATCTAAATCATGGAAAGTGAAAATTGGCGAGCTCTCTCTGAATGGATGCGTTCCCTCACTTTGTAACCTCTGGTCTATGCCTTTTGGACTTGGATTTGGGCCAAAAAGGGCTTCATAATTTGCTATGAGCGTTTCCTACAATTTCTGGTGCGTGGCCTCTGTCACGCGTTCGCGTGGGTCACGCGTTCGCGTGGGTCACGCGGTCGCGTCATTCGGAGCATTTCCTTGCCATGCGGTCGCGTCAGTCATGCGACCGCGTCATGTGCGTTCTGCTTAAGGCGCGCCATCGCGTCAGTCATGCGGCCGCGTCGCTGCTGATTCGCGCTTGGCACACGATCGCTTCGTCCATGCGATCGCGTGGATGCCAGTTTGTTTAGAAGCTCCGTTTTATGCTTTCCTTCCATTTTTGTATGTTTTCTTTCCATCCTTTAAGTCATTCTTTCCTTAGAAGATCTGAAGCTACTCAACACACTAATCACGGCATCGAATGGAAATAAAGGTAATTAAGATAATTAATATTAAAGCATAGGAAACATGTTTTTCACATACATCACATAATAAGGAAGGAAAAGTAAAACCATGCAATTAATATGAATAAGTGGGTGAAGGATTGAATAAATCACTCAAATTAAGCACAAAATATATCATAAAATATGGGTTTATCAACCTCCCCACACTTAAACAATAGCATGTCCTCATGCTAAATCCAAAGTAAAAAGTAAGGTTAAAGTGGTGGAATGTTATGCAATGCAACCTATTCTAAATGCATCTACCTAAATGAGTCATTAGCTAACCCTTAAATAATAAAGTATTTTAGCAAATGAGATGGGAAATAAAAATATTGTACAAACTTGCAAAACAATTAGTAAATGAAGCACAGATATATGTTGATGAGTTATTGAACCCTTACTGGAATTTTTGTTTACCCTCTAGTCACTCAGTGTTTATTGGGTTCATTCACTCTATTTTTCTTTTTATTCTTACTTCCTATGACTTTGTTCTTCATCTAACCAATCAACAATTACAGAGTACAGTCATACCAAAAGTCATGAGGTCTTTAACTAAGGTTGTAATGGGGCCAAGGTAAAGGTAAGGATATATGTATAAGGCTAAGTGAGCTAATAAGTGAATCGTTAATTAGACTAAGATCTCACCTAACATACATATTTAGTAGAACAAAACTTTCTTTACCAATTTTCCCATATTATCCTACTTGTTTTTACATGCTCATGTTTCAATTTTATTTTTATCCCATGTGCATTGCTTTTATTTTGCCTTGGGGAATTCTTTTGTATCCCCTTTTATTAAATGCTGAAAAATAACTTTTTTTTTAATGCACATGGTAATTAATCACTTTGATTTCTCATGAGCATGCTTCCCAAATTTTTTGAGTTATTTTATTTCTTTCAACTTTTCTACCTTTTGTTTCTATCATCCATGTTCCCAATAGGTTTCCCACATTTTAATCTATTCATAATTTTCTATCTTAAGCTAACCAAGGATTCAACTTGAGATTTTATTTTATTTTTCTGCTTAAGGCTAGTAGTGTGGCTAAATAGAATAAAAGGGATTTTAAAGGCTCAAGGGGGCTAACAAGGGTGATGTGAAAGGTAGGTTATTTTGGGGTAAGTGAGCTAAAATCAAATGATGGCCTCAATCATTCTTTTGGTATGTATCTATATTCTACAATTGGACATATAGATTAAAGCAAAGTAAAGAACATCAGAATAAAAAGAAGCGAAACACACAGGAATGAAATTATGGTTTGAATGCAACCATACAATTAAGCTCAATACTCACAAGCTGTGTGTTCTCTAACTCAAGCATCATATATCATTCATATATGTTATGCAGGTTTAGTTAAAAATTCCCATTATTCTCAGAAAAAAATTATTTAGGGTAGCCTTTAAAGTTTTAATGTTCCTCCTTGATGAAATGTTGTCAACTTAACTATATGATGTAATGCTATATATACAAGGTTTATGGATTTAAATCTGTTATGTTCAATTTCCTAGCTTACTTTCTTTTTATATTTTTCAATTTAACTATGCTATCTTATGCTAAAAAGGGTAAACTATACTAATTAATCCACTAATAAGTCAAAATTGCAAACTAAACTAAATAACTAAAAATATGAACTAAAAATACAAAATGAAAAAATAGAGTAAAAATACATAAAAGCAGCAATGTATAAGTACTTAGAAAAAAAGAAAAATACAGAAAAATATCCAAAATAAAAGAAAAAGAGATGTAGTGGTTCACCAAAATAAAACGCCAGAGATGGCGACCTCCCCACACTTAAAATGAAGCATCGTCTCTGATGCTCAGTCAAGCCGGGTGTGAAGGGGTGTCATCACTGGTAGGGATGGTAGCTGGAGGCTCTGTGGTGGTGGTGGGCTGAGTGTCTGGCTGCTGTAGAGGCGGTGCTGACTGGATCGGGATCTCCGGATCTGCAGCCTTGATCTGATGTGTAACCTCCTGATGTGGTGCAGCTTGCTCTGTGTCTGCCTGCTGATGAGTCTCCTCCTGGAAATGAGTCTCCTCCTCGGGCTCATCCTCCTCCTCCTCGGATGGCTCTGATGGTGTGTCAGACTCGGAGGGGATGTCACCACCCTGTCTGATCATCAGCTTCAGATGCAAATAGCGTCGCTGGCTGCGACGCTCCAATCTCTCATACCGGCGCCGGTTACGGCGCTCCATCTGGTCAAGCTGTCGGAATAGGCGGTGCACAAGGCGGTATACGGGCTCAGAGGCCGGTGGAGGTGCAGTGGTGGCAGCAGGGGCTGCCGTGGATGAAGAGGGTCCAGCAGACAATGGGGCTGTCTCATCAGTAGCAGTGAAGGATGGTGGTCTGTAGCCTAAAGCTAGGAATTTCCTGCTGTGAGGAATGATCTTCCTGCAGTTCGCCGCTGGTGGTCTCTCATCGGCATCCTTCCATGGCACGTCAGCTCGACGTCCTAGCTGTGTAACCAGATATGGGAAAGGGAGGGTGCCTCGGACGTGGACCCTGGCCATATAATGCCGGATAAAGCGTGGTAGATAAAGGTCCTTACCCTCCAACACACACCATAGGAGGGTGATCATAGCAGCTGGGATCTCCGTCTCATGAGTACTCGGCATGACATAATTGCTCAAGATCTGGTGCCATAACCGAGCCTCATCATTTAAGTACGCCCTCTTGATCCCTCTAGGCATGGTGGTGTCCTGACCCATCTCCCAAGGAACAGTCGGATCGAGAGCTATCCGTGCCTTTACAGTATCCCAATCAAACTGCATCAGGCGCATGTCCTCCTCAGCCTTTGAATAACCATCAGGCTGATCGGACTTGGCGGAGAGCTGGAGAATGTCCTCTATGGCCTCCTCAGTGACCAGAATCTGCTTTCCTCTCAGGTTCACTGCATCTAGGGTGGTGATGTAGTAGTTGCAGTAGAATTCCCGGACCCAAGATGCATTGACCTCTGTCAGTGTTCTCTCCAGAAAAAACCAGCCTCTTTGCTTGATTTGCTCAGTGGTGTACTGCTGGAGTGCTTCTGGAATCTTCAGAGTTCTCTCCAGGTATAGATCCTGGAGTTTACAAATGCCGGATACTTCAGCTCACAGTACCGGTTTGCAAATTTTATTGAATCATTTGCAGGGAGCAGCTGGTCAGCTTTTTCCTGCTGTTTAAAGTTCTTCTCCTGCCATAAGGAATCATGCATGAGGGCAATGATGGACTGGGAGGAATCTCCTCTCTTGCGCTTGCCAGTAGCCTTGCCTTTTCCTTTCCTTTGTGAGGCAGACATCCATGGTGGGTTGTCTCCCACCTAGCACTTTTAGTTTAAGTCCTTAAGTTGGACATTGTAGGAGCTTCCTGCTATGGCGGCTTATGTTTAAATTCGTCCAAAAATCTCCACTAGTGCTTGGAATGCCAATAGTCTCCGGGGTCCCATACTAGGCATGTAAAGCTTCTGAGCAGCTTCAAACAGATTGTTAGGCTCCCGGGGTAACAAACGTCAGAATAAACTCTAGGGTCCCAAGCCTTGCTTTTAAATCCGCCTCCGTCTTGATCTATATGTTTCCATCCGGGCGGTTTAAAAAATAGAATCTCACCATAGTGACCAAACGTTCTCCATGATCCATGCAATTGAGCATGATACCAATCCGTGTACTTCGAGGTGAAGCGTGGAACCTTATTGAACCTTGTGCACCAACTCTGAGTATGAGCCATTTCCCTCTTACTCTTAAAGTCAGTTCTGGATTCCCATGGAGGTTCAGCATCTCCTAGATCTTCAACCAACTCTTCTTCTTGAACAATGACAGCTTTTTCTCCCTGTTCTAGTACGAATTCATTCTCTGTCTTGTCCACTGGAGTTTCTGGTATCTCCTTCATGCTACGCTCTTCGTTAGACTGTTCACATGAGGCTGTGGCTGATCCTTGTGTATTTGAGCGCCTAGAAAGCTATTAAATTATTGTTTGCTCCAATTGTCGAATAGTTGTTTGAGGTTTATTTACTGTTTCCTTTAGGCGAACCTCTGCTTCTCGGGTTGCTGGACTTGGGCATGACACATAGAGAAGTGGTGGTGGTTGGGAGTGATTGGATTGGTACTGGGGTAAGGAAGGATCATATGGTGGCGAATGGTGAAGAGAAGCTTGTGAGTGTGGTGGTTCGAGGTTATGTTGAAAGGATGGTTTATATGCATGGGGTGG
>NC_029785.2:47476950-47477534 GCF_000816755.2 Arachis ipaensis | reverse complement strand
TTTCTGGTATCTCCTTCATGCTACGCTCTTCGTTAGACTGTTCACATGAGGCTGTGGCTGATCCTTGTGTATTTGAGCGCCTAGAAAGCTATTAAATTATTGTTTGCTCCAATTGTCGAATAGTTGTTTGAGGTTTATTTACTGTTTCCTTTAGGCGAACCTCTGCTTCTCGGGTTGCTGGACTTGGGCATGACACATAGAGAAGTGGTGGTGGTTGGGAGTGATTGGATTGGTACTGGGGTAAGGAAGGATCATATGGTGGCGAATAGTGAAGAGAAGCATGTGAGTGTGGTGGTTCGAGGTTATGTTGAAAGGATGGTTTATATGCACAGGGTGGGGCTTGTTGGTAGTTACAAGGTTGTCCACCATATCTTTCAGCTGGGTATGCATTGTAGAATGGTCTTTGTCCAGGATATCTCGGAGGGTGTTGCTGCCAAAAGGGTTGATTAGATCCTCTTGGTTCCATCCATCCTTGATTGGTCTGACCTTGATGCACGTTCCTGCAGTAACTTCTATTTCCTTTAACAATATTAGAACCAAACTCAAAGTGAGAGGGGTGAGAGTTCATGGTAGCAAATAAAGAT
>NC_029785.2:47475561-47475924 GCF_000816755.2 Arachis ipaensis | reverse complement strand
AGATCCTCTTGGTTCCATCCATCCTTGATTGGTTTGACCTTGATGCATATTCCTACTGTAACTTCTATTTCTTTCAACAAAGTTAGAACCAAACTCAAAGCGAGAGGCGTGAAAATTCATGGTAGAAAATAAAGATGAAAAGGAAAAACAAAAATAAATAAACAAGCAAAAGATAAATATTTACAATAACCAATAATAAGGCACACGTTAGCAGTTCTCCGGCAACGGCGCCATTTTGACGTTAAGATTTTTGCCAGTAAAGAAGTTCATAAAAACAGTCGTGTTGTAGATATAGTCTCTAAACCAACAAAAATCCCTTCGTACAAACGTTTTGGTTGTCACAAGTAACAAACCCCTTAAAAA
>NC_029785.2:47447040-47471176 GCF_000816755.2 Arachis ipaensis | reverse complement strand
GGAAGTATGTTCTTATTATTGGTTATGGAGGTTGTAAAATCGGGGTTGAGAGTGAAGAGTAGATATGACAAATAATTTAAATGGCAATTAAAATAAATAAATACTGTAAAGCAATCTTTTGGCAAGGTAAGAGAAATTGGAAGTCCAACTTAGTTATCTCTCTCAATAATAATGAAAGTTGAATCTAAATTCCACTTAGTTAACCTTTACTAAAGTAAAGGAAAGTCAAGGGACTAATTAGTTTGACCTTCAAATCCTATTTATTTCCTAAGAAAAAGTTGGGATTATTGAAGTTCAGTTCAATTAGCAAGATAACGATTATCAATTATGCTGAGTTTAATAATGTTGAGTTACTGATTTCTTAACCAAGACCAAAAGGGAAAAAGTAAAATTGTTGGAATAAAAATATCCTTAGATGGAAAGCAATGGTAACACAAATTAAGGAGAAAGCAATCAATAACTGAAATACCTCAAATAATCATTAATTAAAATCATAACATGGAAAGGGTTCATAAGTCATCTTGGCAACATTTATAGGTACGAATAAAAGCAGTAAAGTAAATATTAAACCTGGATCGAGAGTCACTCTTACAAACTAAGAGAAATCCTAAATCCTAATCCTAATCCTAAAAGAGAGAGGAGAGAACCTCTCTCAAACTAAATCTAAATCATGGAAAGTGAAAATTGGCGAGCTCTCTCTGAATGGATGCGTTCCCTCACTTTGTAACCTCTGGTCTATACCTTCTGGACTTCGATTTGGGCCAAAATGGGCTTCAGAATTCGCTATGAGCGTTTCCTGCAATTTCTGGTGCGTGGCCTCTGTCACGCGTCCGCGTGGGTCACGCGGTCGCGTCATTCGGAGCATTTCCTTGCCATACGGTCGCGTCAGTCATGCGACCACGTCATGTGCGTTCTGCTTAAGGTGTGCGGTCGCGTCAGTCATGCGGCTGCGTCGCTGCTGATTCGCGCTTGGCACACGATCGCTTCGTCCATGCGATCACATGGATGCCAGTTTCTTCAGAAGCTCCGTTTTGTGCTTTCTTTCCTTTTTTGTATGTTTCCTTTCCATCCTTTAAGTCATTCCTACCTTAGAAGATCTGAAACTACTCAACACACTAATCACGGCATCGAATGGAAATAAAGGTAATTAAGATAATTAATATTAAAGCATAGGAAACATGTTTTTCTTATACATCACATAATAAGGAAGGGAAAGTAAAACCATGCAATTAATATGAATAAGTGGGTGAAAGATTGAATAAATCACTCAAATTAAGCACAAAATATATCATAAAATATGTGTTTATCTACAAGCATAATGCAGATCCTAATAAGAAATCTACTCAAGATATGAAAGTGCAGAATATAAAATATTTTGAGGCATATCATGTTTCAGATATGCATCATCCTTATTTAATTAAAACTATAAAAGGGACTCCACTACCTCTAGTTGTTGTGCTCTTTTCCTCTGCTGAATTCTCCTTTCTTCTTTGGCTCTTGCTTCCGCTTCTTGTTTGTTTCTTGGGGTTCTTCAACAGGGAATCTATGATCCCAAACGTGGTCTACCTTATCCCAAAGCCTAGCATCCTTCAATCCTTGTTGCATGTGTGCTGTATTTTTCTTGGCTTTTCCTCTCTGATGGTCTACCAATTCTTGGCATTGAACATATGGCTTGATCTCTCGGTTCAATATTGGCATGCCACAGACTACATAGTCTAACTTTACTTGAGTTTCTATATCATACTCCATTCTGTCCAAGTTCCTATGCTCTCCAATTGTATGATATATATTCTTCCATTGGTAAAGATTTTGGATGTACTCTCCTTGCTTGGCTTGTTGTAGGGACAATTTATTAAATGATTCTTGAGAGTATGTCGATTGTTCCCTTTGCCAATCAAGAGTTCTTGCTTGAAATTCTCTCTGTTGATCCAACATCTTGAGCTGGAAGTTTTTTGGTTGTTCCATCATCTTCAGCTGCCAATTCTCCTGTTGCTATTGGGTTTTCAAGTACTGCTCTTGTTGCTTCAAGTATTGCTCCTGTTGTTGCTCCTGTGTTCTCATATATTGTTGAGACATTTCTTCAATGGCTCTTTGCATTTGGCTTAAGTCCACTGTACCAAAAGTTTGTTCTCCCCCCATTTGTAATCTCCTTCTTCTTCCTTAAGTTCTTCTCTCTTTCTGGGTTTCAGTGATACTATCCATTTTTTGATTGGTGATTCTTCTGCCTCCCTTTACCCGATCTGTATCTGTATCTTCAAAGAGTACCCATGCTCTATTGCACAGCCTCAAAATGGCACTTGGGTGACCAAGTCTACTTGATTTGTCACTATCCTCAGCCATCTCTTGGATGCTATCTGCTATGAGTTTTGGTATATTGATTTCTCCTCCCCTGAGTATGCAATATGTCAGAATTGCTCTCTTTATTGTGACTTCAGATGTATTTCCAGTTGGGAGTATGGATCTTCTCACTATCTCATACCACCCTTTGGCCTCAAGTATGAGATCAATTCTCTTCAAGCGGCTTGAAGCCCCCTCTGAGTCCCTTTTCCAGTCTTTGCCTTCAAAGCATAAACCATGTAATATCTCATCAGGAACACTTTCACCCGTCATTCTTTCATCAAATCTGGGTTCTCTATAGGGTATCACTCTTATCTATAAGACTCTCATGATAGATGGTGGGCTGAAATCTACCTCAACCACCCCTAATGTAGCTCTTGTAGGGAGGGCTGGTCTTGGGTCTTGCTTGACCTCACAGCATTTACATAGAACTCCCTTATCATGGTTGCACTTATATCTGTAAGAGGTTCACATAGAAGTTCCCATCTCCCTTCTACGGTTATTCTTTTCATGATGGAGTATTCTCCATCTTTCAATCTGAAACCCATCTCTGGAATGACTTCTTTTGATTCCATTAACATGTGATATCTTGATTCATGAAATTGAGATTTAAATCTCTTGGTATCATAGGTTGGTGGTTTGGCTTCAGCTGGTTCCTTTCCTTTCCTTCTTTTGGAACTTGATGAAGCCATGAATTAGGAAGGAAGGAAGGGAGAAGAAAGGATGAACTTTGGTTAAGGCACGGTTTAGGATGGAGGGGAGAAGAAGTTGGGTATTGTGTGATGTCTTTGGGTAGGAGGAGAATGATGTAAATATTATGGAGGACTTTTATGAAGAAAGCAATGGTATGTGGGCTTAAGAAGTGTTACTACCACTTTATAGAAGGGATATAAACTATTGAAATAGAACAATGGGTTGGAGGATTCGGTTAAGTTGCAATGAAGGGTGAGGATTGAGCATGCCTTTATTAAAACTTCATGGAATGAACGGTTTGCATGTAGAGATGGATGAAGAAAAGGGTTACTCCTTCATTGGGCATATGGTTCGGCCTCCTAGGTACTTAACCTTGCAGATTTTGTTTCCAAGAAAACACAATTCCCTAAGCACATGTGACTCACTTTTCCCCCTTGTGACAACCATACATGATGTGGTTTTGTCCTTTTCTCTCAATCTTCTTCATACCTATCCAATTAAATCAAGGCAATGGTAAGCCAAAAATTGAATTTGGTATGGTGGTGTTTATCAAGTGAACAGTAATAAAGAAAAAACAAAATTTGCTATATGTTCCTTATTTATGAAAAACCAACTATGCCCCTTAGGAATTAAACAAAATTTTGGTGAACACCAAACTTGTTTTCTGCTAAGTGATTCATGTGAAACCTAATGAATGTCTATCATAATTAATATATTCATTATAAGGAACATTTTATTTTCTACCTTAATGCAATAAACTCATAAAATGATGCAATATATGGTTTATCTATTTGTGCATTTGAGCCTTTGAGCAAAAGTGATTTTTTTTGAAATTCATAGCATATGTGGACACCAAACTTAATGTTTGGCTATATACTTCAATGGAATGAATGATTATATATCCTAGGATGGTTATATGATCAGCATGCTTGAAAAGCTATTTTAGAGTGCTTTTAGGCACACCAAACTTAGGAATCAAACATATGCTTCAAAATGATGTGTGCAGTTATCAACTCTGCTCATGAGAGCTCAAATTTATGCTAGAAGAACCATTAATTATGGAAATTAAAACAAAAGCAAGAATATTAAATCATGGACTGCCTCCCATAAAGCGCTCTTTTATTGTCACTAGCTTGACATTGGGTCCTTGTTAGGGTGGCTGATGATTATGGTGCCTCAGCTTGTCCCTTCTCACTGTGAGCCTTCTTCCTGTGCCTTGATGATCAATCTCTATATGCTCCAACGAGAGTATTTTATTGACAGTGTAGTAATCATCAGTTTGTGGACCTGTCTCTAACTGTTGGTATATCAGTTGCACTTTGTCTCCTTTAAAGAACCATTTAGTTGGGATTCTTTTGTTTCTCCACCCTTTTGGAATCCTTTTCTTGCTCTTTTTTCCTTTCTTTGGTGGCTCTTCTGTCTTTACAACAAGCTGTGTGTCAGGGTCTGTTTTCCTAGTGATCAACTCCTCACTCTCTTCCTGCCTTCTCTTCTCATTCTTTACATCTTCATTCCCCTTTTGCTCTTCTCCACTGTTTATCTTTTGCTTCGGGGGTGAGCTGATGAGTGCTTCATTGGGTTTTTCTTTCCAAAGCAAGTCTTCTTTTTCAACCCTCATGCAGCTTTTCTCTTCAACAGTATGCTGTATTTCCTGGAAGACATTTAGAGTGATCTTTTCATCATTTACCCTCAAAGTCATTTCTCCTTGTTCCACATCAATGATGGCCCTTGCTGTGGCCAGGAAAGGTGATGCATGGAAACTTGTCTCTCAACAAAATTTCCTTCGGAAAGTATACTGAATTGTCGTCAAGTAAAAACTCACAATAGAGTGAGGTCGAATCCACAGGGATTAACAGATTAAGCAATCAATGGTTAATTGATTATCCTAGTTAGACGAATCAGATTGGAGTGATAAGCAACAAGGAAATGTAAATTGCATGAATGTAAAGAAAAAACTATAAAGTGCAGAAAAGTAAAATGGCAAGAAAAGTAAATGTAAGAACTAAAGATAAAATGAACATTGGTATCAAGAGATGTTGCATTCTCCGGATCAAGTTCATTCTCATCTCTTCCTCAATCAATGCATTCATTGATCTCCTTGGCAATCTTAAGTGATTGGATCCCAATTCCTTAGCAATCCAATCTCTCTAAGCTTGAACAATTTCCCAATTTCTTGATTTAATTGCTCATAGAAAGAGATGAAGTTTGGTCACTAATTATACCACACACATTCATAGATCAAAGTATTGGTAGGATTAAATGTCACAATATCCATCCAACCCCAACCTAATCTAATGTGAGAGAGCATTTCTAGCATGATTTCCTCATTCTTCTTCCAAGGTTCAGAGGAAATCCAAGTATGAGCAATTTCTCTTCTGAGACAATTACCCAATTAGATGAAGATCGAAAGCTCTCTAGTAAAATCAAGAGAAAAGAAAGAAGAAGAAGAATAAAAACTACAATTGATCCATTAAATCACAATAGAGCTCTCTAACCCAATTAAAGAGTTAGTTGTTCATTGCTCTACCAAAACAGAAAAGAAAGAAAGTGCAGAAAAATAAAGATGAAGATTAAAATTGAAATTGAGACTTCCACATTCATAATGGAAAATTACAAACTATAAAATGAACTACTACTAAGGAAAGAAAGAAAAGTATGTCAGGGGAGGGAGTCCGAAGACCCCAATACAGAATCCCCCCTCCAATCCCGAATGAATTGAATGTTAAAACTAAGGCCTTTATATAGGCTCTCCTAAATTACAAAATGAAATGAAACTAAAAGTAAATTACAATTAAATGATAATTCCTATTCTAGATGCTTCTTGTGACCTTGATTGGTTGACACTTGTGGGCTTGCTTCCTTGTGGTTGGGTGGTCCTTCAAAGAGAAGTGAATCAAGTTGAGGTCCAGGTGCTAATCGTTAGTGCTACCATTAGCCACACTAACGCTACAAGTGAGGCGTTAGTGCTGAAGTTAGTGGGGCTAACGTCACACTTGCCACCCAGTTGGTATTTTTTGCGGTTTAAAAGATGCCTCTGGTTTGTACTCCAATTTCATGCCCACTATAAAGTATTATATATCGTTAGAAAGCTCTGAATGTCTGCTTTCTAATACAACTAAAATCACCTCAATTGGACCTCTGTATCTCAAGTTATGCTCCTTTGAAGTGGACAAGGTCGCTAGCATAGTCGCTGGCGTTATTGGAAAAAGTGAGTGCCAATAACGTCCGCGTTCAGGGGATTAATATTGCCAAATTCTGTAGCTCAAACTTAATGTGCACCCGATACTATGATATATTTTTGGAAAGCCCTCGATGTCTACTTTCCAACGCTTTTAGAAGCGCATCATTTGGAGCTCTACAGGTTGAGTTATACTTCTTGGAAGGTGAAGAGGCCAGCTGGCCTTACTACAGGTTGATACCATGTTCATCTTTGCCCTTTCGGGGCCGGTTTTCTCCCTCAAATTTAGTGTCCACCATGTAGTGCCATATATGCTTGTAAAGCTCTAGATTCCTACTTTCCAATGCCACTGGAATCACCTCATTTGAAGTTTTGTGGCTCAAGTTATTCTTGTTTGAAGAAGGCATGGTCGGGCTGCCGGGTGAGATTTTGCCCACATTAGTGTTCACGTTAGTGGCACTAACGTGGCCACTAACGTAGGCTTTCTTTGCTTCACAAACGTTAGTGACGTTCACTTTTTTCACTAACTTTCACAGATGCCTACTTTCTTCCATGTTAATGCCCACGTTAGTGGCACTAACGTGGGTGTTCTTAGGTTTGCAAATGTTAGTGGCGTTCACTTTTTCCACTAACGTTGGAGTTTTCCTTTCCTTCCACATTAGTTCCCACGTTAATGTAACTAACATGGAAACTAACGTGGGTCTTCTTGCCCTTTGCTAACGTTAGTGGTGTTTACTTTTACCACTAACGTTCCAAACATTCCTTCCTTCCACGTTAATGGCCACATTAGTGGTACTAACGTAGCCACTAACGTGGCTCTTCTCTGCTTCTTGTTACCTGAAATCAATCAAACAAAGTGCCTCAAAGTCTTGCTCTTAATCATGAGATCATGCATCATCCATTTTATCATTCAATTCATGCATAATTCTCATGAAATCATTCAAAATTCACAATGTTTGCTTGAATCATGGTATGAATGCATTTTCAACCAAATACTTTCTTATTTCCTAAGAAAATGCATGAAACCAACCTAAAGCATACAAAAAATGGCTAGTAAAACTAGCCAAGATGCCCTGGCATCACAACACCAAACTTAAATCTTGCTTGTCCCCAAGCAAGAAAAGAACTATGCATAAAGAATTCTCTTAATTGGAATGTATTGAAGAATTGCTTATGATGCCTTAGTGGGTAAAGTGAATAAGTGACAGTGGGGTGAACTCTAATTTGTATGCTTATGCAAGGATTCCAGTGCTCATTAGTCCTTATATTTTGGAAGTCTTAGATCTTAGAACTTTCATTCAAATAATATTATGGAAGTCTCTTTATAGATTGTCACCTTGAAGCAGCACTTATTTTCTAGCATTTTTATTTCTTTTTGGAATTTGGCCTCGACTCTAGGTGTCATGTATCAAAGCGGCTTTTTAAGATAAGCTTTCAATCAATACTCCCAAACCAGTTGGTCTAAGGTATTAGGTGTTGAAGCACCCCTTAGGATTTTCTTGCTCAAGCCTCTCTCTTTGATACAAATCCACCATAAGCATTTAACTAGGACAATAACTCTTTGAGTTCTTGTTTCTTTCTTTTTCTTCCTAGTAATTGATGCTCAGAGCCTTGGGCTTATTCTTTGTTTTTCTTCTTCTTTTGTTTTTTTTTTGTTACTGCTTCTTGGATCAATAGATGTTTGAGAAATTCCATAATACTTCTCTAAACTTCATTTACTGTCTATGAGCTCCTATGCAAGTTTTCACAAACATGCAACCTCAATACACAATCATACAATCAGAACCTCCACTCCTCTTAATCTTTTGCTTGCCCCAAGATTTATAAAATTCTTCAACATTTTCCTTTCAAAAGAATGATTTCTTTGTTGAATTCTTAAAGATATTGGGTGCAAGTAAAATTCAAGATGATAATCATGATATCATAGCAACATGTTACAAATCAAATATCAAATTATGCTTATTCACAAGGAGTAATCACACATGCATACAAAGAAAATAGAAGACAATCATGAAATTAAAGTGCTGGAAATAAGTAAAAGAAAAAAGAAACTTTACCACCTTGTAGTTCATCTTTATTATTGTTGTCCTTTTCCTCCTATTCTTCCCCTTCCCATACCAAACTTAGAATGATTGCTTATCCTCAAGCAACAAGTAAAACAGTGGTGATGGGATTTATGATGGATCATGAATGTCTTAGAATGAAGTGTGAGTATGCATGTGTTTCAGCAAGCAAGATTAATGATCACAATAAAGGCACAAGAGATACAAACAGAGACATTTTGATTGCATTAATAAGTGGTGTGCTTGGTACCTTGCATGAAAGATAAGTGGCAACACCAAACTTAGTGTGACACTCTCAATTTAGAATGTTGCAAGTACCCAGTGAAGATTAAAAATCAAATTGTTGCATGGAAACACCAAACTTAGAATGCAATCATATGTCAAATTATTGAAAGTAAACTAAGCAAGAAAAGAAAATGTTACCTACGGTTGGGTTGCCTACCAACAAGTTCTCTTTTAATGTCATTAGCTTGACATGTTGTTCATGAATTTCTTCCTCTTCTTCCAGTTTGTTAAGAGGAATGACCTCAAGAGGAAAGAGGAACCAGTTAATGCCCCTTGTTTTGAGTGCTTCTCCCCAGCAAGCTTTCTTTTGTTAGCTTGAGTAAACTTGCTTGTTGGGGTAGGGGTGGCATGGCTTTTGGTTGACCTTTTCTTCTTTATGGATATTGTCCTTCTTTTCTTGGTCACCATACTCTTTTTAGTGGTCATGTTGATTGTCTTCACCACCTTGATTTCAGTACTTGGGTGTTGTATGATGGTTGGAGCATCCTCTTCATCAAGAGCTTTTTGAATTGGTGGTTCAATGAACTCATCCTTTATGCAACTCTCTGTTTTATTGGAGTAGTGTGGACTCCCTTGATTGACTTCCTCCCTTTCTTCTGCATGATGTTGCATTGAGCCTTTTGGGAGCGAGTTTGCATGTTCCTTTGTCACCCTTAGTAGCCTCTGTGGGTATGGAGCTTTGGGCTTATATACTCTCACAACCTCCTCCTTCTTCATATGAATCTCACTTGGTATGACTGCCTCTTTTTCTTGTTCTTCTGATTCCTCCCTTGTTCTTGACCTTTGAATGAACTCCTCTATTTCTGGAGAGAGTGAAGTGGTCTCTCTTTGTGATCTCAGCTCTTCAAGGAATTATTCTTCAGAATAGAGTTGTGCATTCTGTCTCAATTTTTCTTCATGGTCTCTTTTTGCTATTTCTTCCTCTTTGTTTGTCTTTATCATTTCTTCAAGGAGGAGTTCTATCCTAGTGAGTCTCTCTTCTTCTCTACTTTTTTTTATTTCTTCAATGATGAGTTCCATCCTAGCAAGTCTATCTAAAGGAGGTTGGGTAGGTTGTAATGGTTGGTCAGGGTTGGCTTGTGAATGGAATTGGTTGTTTTGTGGTTGTGTGTTCTGAAAGTGGTATGACTATTGTGGGTAGTGGATTGAGTTTTGTGGATGGTGAAATGACTTGTATGGATTTGGGACAGAATTTTGTGCTGAGGTATACTCAAGTGATGAAGAATTTAGGCATGTAAAACTTGGAGGTGAGGTTGGATAATTGAGAGGTGATGGCTCTTGATGAATGGGGTATGAATGAGTGAAATATCTTTGATTTTGATCTTCCCAGCCACAACTTGAGTAGTGATCAATTTCACCAAAATATGGACCATTTTGTGGCTCTGGAAAGTACCCCATTTCATGTTCTTGATACTCCCACCCACCATGAGCATAGTAAAGTGAATCATTCTGTGGTGGTGGAGAGTTTCCCATGAAATTTGATTGACTAAAATATGATGGATGCTCCATTCTTTCCTGCAAAAAGCTCTGTCTTAAACAATAATCACCAAAAGAAATTGGAATCTCCATTGTAATAAATGAGAGATTCTTAGTGAGGCAATATCACAAACAGTTAGTTAGCAAAAGAAAATAAGAAGCAAAAGAAAACAAGGACAAAAGAAAATTTTCTAATCTAGTAAATCAATCAACCGGTAGTTTGTTAATCACGATTAATCCCCGGCAACGGTCCCATAAACTTGATGCACGAAAACTTGTCTCTCAACAACATTTCCTTTGGCAAGTATACCGAATTGTCGTCAGGTAAAAACTCACAATAGAGTGAGGTCGAATCCACAGGGATTAACAGATTAAGCAATCAATGGTTAATTGATTATCCTAGTTAGACGAATTAGATTGGAGTGATAAGCAACAAGGAAATGTTAATTGCATGAATGTAAAGAAAAAACTATAAAGTGCAGAAAAGTAAAATGGCAAGTAAAGTAAATATAAGAACTAAAGATAAAATGAACATTGGGATCAAGAGATGTTGCATTCTCTGGATCAAGTTCATTCTCATCTCTTCCTCAATCAATGCATTCATTGATCTCCTTGGCAATCTTAAGTGATTGGATCCCAATTCCTTGGCAATCCAATCTCTTTAAGCTTGAACAATTTCTCAATTTCTTAATTTAATTGCTCATGGGAAGAGATGAAGTTTGGTCACTGATTATGCCACACACATTCATAGATCAAAGTATTGGTAGGATTAAATGTCACAATATCCTTCCAACCTCCAACCTAATCCAATGTGAGAGAGCATTCTAGCATTATTTCCTCATTCCTCTTCCAAGGTTCAGAGGAAATCCAAGTATGAGTAATTTCTCTTCTGAGACAATTACCCAATTAGATGAAGATCGAAAGCTCTCTAGTAAAATCAAGAGAAAAGAAAGAAGAAGAAGAATAAAAACTACAATTAATCCATTAAATCACAATAGAGCTCTCTAACCCATTGAAAGAGTTAGTTGTTCATTGCTCTACCAAAACAAAAAAGAAAGAAAGTGTAGAAAAATAAAGATGAAGATTAAAATTGAAATTGAGACTTCCACATTCATAATGGAAAATTACAAACTATAAAATGAACTACTACTAAGGAAAGAAAGAAAAGTATGTGAGGGGAGGGAGTCCGAAGACCCCAATACAGAATCCCCCCTCCAATCCCGAATGAATTGAATGTTAAAACTAAGGCCTTTATATAGGCTCTCCTAAATTACAAAATGAAATGAAACTAAAAGTAAATTACAATTAAATGAAAATTCCTATTCTAGATGCTTCTTGTGACCTTGATTGGTTGACACTTGTGGGCTTGCTTCCTTGTGGTTGGGTGGTCCTTGAAAGAGAAGTGAATCAAGTTGAGGTCCAGGTGCTAATCGTTAGTGCTACCGTTAGCCACATTAACGCTGCAAGTGTGGCGTTAGTGCTGAAGTTAGTGTGGCTAACGTCACACTTGCTACCCAGTTGGTATTTTTTGGGGTTTAAAAGATGCCTCTGGTTTGTGCTCCAATTTCATGCCCACTATAGAGTATTATATATCGTCGGAAAGCTCTGAATGTCAGCTTTCTAACACAGCTAAAATCACCTCAATTGGACCTCTATAACTCAAGTTATGCTCCTTTGAAGTGGACAAGGGCGTTGACATAGTCGCTGGCGTTATTGGAAAAAGTGAGTGCCAATAATGTCCGCGTTCAGGGATTAATATTGCTAGGTTCTGGAGCTCAAACTTAATGTGCACCCCTTACAATGATATATTTTTAGAAAGCCCTGGATGTCTAATTTCTAACGCCTTTGGAAGCGCATCATTTGGAGCTCTACAGCTCGCGTTACACTTCTTGGAAGGTGAAGAGGTCAGCTGGCCTTACTACAGGTTGATACCATGTTCATCTTTGCACTTTCGGGGCAGGTCTTCTCCCTCAAATTTAGTGTCCACCATGTAGTACCATATATGCTTGGAAGGCTCTGGATTCCTACTTTCCAATGCCACTGGAATCACCTCATTTGGAGTTTTGTGGCTCAAGTTATTCTTGTTTGAAAAAGGCATGGTCAGGCTGTTGGGTGAGATTTTGCCCACGTTAGTGGGACTAACGTGGACACTAACGTAGGCCTTCTTTGCTTCGCAAACGTTAGTGGCGTTAACTTTTTCCACTAACTTTCATAGCTGCCTCCTTTCTTCCACGTTAATGCCCACGTTAGTGGCACTAACTTGGGTGTTCTTGGCTTCGCAAACGTTAGTGGTGTTCACTTTTTCCACTAACATTGGAGTTTCCCTTTCCTTCCACATTAGTTCCCACGTTAATGTAACTAACGTGGAAACTAATGTGGGTCTTCTTTCCCTTCGCTAACGTTAGTGGTGTTTACTTTTACCACTAACGTTCCAAACTTTCCTTCCTTCCACTTTAATGGCCACGTTAGTGGTACTAACATAGCCACTAACGTGGCTCTTCTCTGCTTCTTGTTACCTGAAATTAATCAAAAAAAGTGCATCAAAGTCTTGCTCTTAATCATGAGATCATGCACCGTCCATTTTATCATTCAATTCATGCATAATTCTCATGAAATCATTCAAAATTCACGATGTTTGCTTGAATCATGGTATGAATGCATTTTCAAGAAAATACTTTCTTATTTCCTAAGAAAATGCATGAAACCAACCTAAAGCATACAAAAAATGGCTAGTAAAACTAGCCAAGATGCCCTGGCATCAAAAGGTCTTCCCAATATAATAGAGTCATTCCCCTATTCACCTAAGTCCAGGATTACAAAATCTACTGGAAATATGAATTTTCCTACTCTGACCAAGAGATTTTCAATCACCCCCTTAGGAATTACCTGAGATCTCTCCACTAGATCCAATGACATCTATATAGGCTTCACTTCTTCTATAAATAGCCTTCTCATCATAGACAAAGGCATCAGGTTGATACTGGATCCTAAATCACACAGTGCCTTGTTAATGATTATGTTACTAATAGTACAAGGCAAGAAGAAGCTCCCAGGGTCTTTGAGTTTTGGTGGGAGGCCTTCTTGGATCACTGCACTACATTCTTTTGTCAAGATCATTGTTTCCTTCTCATTCTAGCTTCTCTTCTTGTGGATGAGCTCTTTGAAAAACTTAGCATATAGATGCATCTGCTCCAATGCTTCTGCAAGTGGGATGTTGATCTCCAGTTTCTTAAGAACATCTAGGAATTTGAGAAACTGTTGATCCTTGAGCTTTTTTTGCAATCTTTGAGGGTATGGCAGAGGAGGAGTGTAAGGCTTCACTTCTTTCCTATATTCTTGTGAATGTTCCTCAATAGCCTACTTTCCCTTCTTTGAAACTAGTGGCTGTTTCTCTTTCTCCTTAAGCTTTTCTTGGTTTTGATTGTCTTTTTCTCCTACTTGCTTCTTGCTGCCAATATCATTCTCCACATGCTTTTTGTTAGCTTCTTTGCCATTATCCAAGGTTCTTCCACTCCTTAATTAGATTGCTTTGCATTCTTCTTTGGGATTGGGATTGGTGTCACTTGGTAATGAATTGGGTGCTCTTTCAGCCACTGTTTGCTTTGATAATTGGCCAATTTGCCTCTCTAGATTCTGTAGTAAAGCTTCATGGTTCTTATGGGCCAATTCTTGATGCTTGATCATCTTTTCCATCATTATCTCCAAGTTGGAGATCCTTTGAGATTCTTGGGGTGGTTGTGGTTGATTATGGGATGTTGAGGGTGGATGATAGTTATTTTGGTTAGTGGATGGGTTGTTGGGTGGATAGTAGTTGGGTTGGGGTTGATTGTTTTGTGGTTTTCTGTATTGTTTTTGGTTAGTGTTTTGATGGTTTTGATGGTTTGTGTTTCTGAAATTGTTCTGGTTTGAGTTTCTCTGCCAAGGCTGCTTGTTTTAGTTGTCTCCCCACCTCAAGTTGGGGTGGTTCCTCCAGGATGAGTTGTAGGTATCTCCATAAAATTCATTCTGACCAGCACCTTGATTGTGCATAAAGTTAACTTGCTCTTGCTGCTGCTCTTCATAGTTTTCCTCATTTTACCCCCACCCAGCTGGTGGTTGATTTGTAGTGTTCACTGCAGCTACTTGAAGACCATCAATCCTTTTGGCCATCATCTCCATTTGCTGCTAGATCTGTTGATGCATCACTTTATTTTGAGCCAAAATGGTATCCACACCTTCCAGCTCCAATACACCCTTCCTTTGAGCTGGTTGGCGTTTCCTTTGATGAGCATAGAAGTATTGATTATTTGTCATAGTGTCTATGAGATTTTGGGCTTCCTCAACTGTCTTCATGAGCTGTACTGAACCTCTAGTAGAATAATCCAAGGCCTCTTGAGCTCTCAGTGTCAATCCTTCATAGAAATTCTGAAGTTTATCCCATTCATTGAACATCTCCGGTGGACACTTCCTAATCAAGGCTTTATATCTTTCCCAAGCCTCATAAAGTGATTCTCCATCTATTTGGGTGAAGGTTTGTGATAAACCCCATTTTTAGGGTTTCTCCTATGCTTAATCTAGTGGATTTTACCCATTATTCTCACACTTATTCATTGAACTCGCATGTTTTACATTTTCCTTTCTGATTTTGTGCTTTGATTGGAAACATGCTTCTTTGGTCTTAAATTTGCTATGTTTAATCCTCTCTTATTATCATTTGATGCCTTGATATGTGTGTTAAGTGAATTCAGAGATTACAGGATAGGAATGGCTTAGAAGATGGAAAGGAAGCATGCAAAAGTGGAAGGAATACAAGAAACTGAAGGAACTGCTAAAGCGGTCCAGCCTGACCTCTTGGTACTAAATCAACCATAACTTGAGCTACAGAGATCCAAATGACGCGGTTTTAGTTGCGTTGGAAATCTAACATCTGGGGCTTTGCAACAATATATAATTTGCTATAGCTTCCCTGAAGATAGGTGACGTGCACGCGTGGATCACGTAGACGCGTGGCCTGGCAAAAACTCAATCCGCGCGAATGCGTGGACGACACTAACGCGTGATAGTGCCGCGACCTGTACGTACCAGAAATTGCTGGAGATGACTTCTGGGCTGTTTTTGACCCAGTTTTTGGCCCATAAAGTACAGATTAGGGGCTATAAAGAGGGGGAATCCATCCATTCATTCAAAAAACAACAATTCATACAACATTTAGAATACACAATTTTAGGTTTTAGATGTAGTTTTAGAGAGAGAGAAGCTATCTCCTCTCTTTTAGGTTTTAGAATTAGGATTTCTTTTATTTATGGTTATTACTCCATTCCAGGTTCAATGTTCCCAACTTTAATTTTATGTTCTCTTCTACTTTTAGTTACCCTAATGCTTTTACTTGTTAATTACTTATGTTGCCAAATTAGCTTATGAATCTTTCCATGTTAGATTTGAATATTCTATTTAATATAATTTGAGGTATTTCAGATTTATGATTGTTTTATTCTATTTATGATGCTTTCAATTTAATTTAAATTTTTCTCTTTTTGGTTTTGGTTGAGTAATTGGTGACACTTGAGTTATCAAACTCAGTAGTTGATTGAAAATTGGGATTGCTAATTGATTTGGATCTCTCTAAAGCTAGTCTTTCCACAGGAGTTGACTAGAACTTAAGGAATCAAATTAATTAGTCCACTTGACTTTCCTTTATTTAGTAAGGGTTAACTAAGTGGGAACAATAAACAATTCTCATCACACCTGATAAGGATAACTAGGATGGGATTTCCAGTTCTCATACCTTGCCAAGAGTTTTTCTAATTAATAATTTATTTTCTTCCAATTAATCATTCTTTCATTCAATGCTTTTTATTTTAATTACATAAATTCTCTTGTTAATTTTTATTGCTATAACTTTTAATTATTTATTTGCCCATTGCCCAAACTCAACATTCCCCAGAAAACTCATAACCAATAATAAATCATACTTCCCTGCAATTCCTTGAGAGACGACCCGAGGTTTAAATACTTTGGTTATAAATTTTATTGGGTTTTGTTACTTGTGACAACCAAAGTTTTTGTACAAAAGGATTCTCTGTTGGTTTAGAAACTATACTTACAATGCAATTATAATTTTACAAATTTCTTTACCGGCAGAAACCCGTTCGTTAAAATGGCGCCGTTGCCGGAGAATTGCAATTGTGTGCCTTATTATTGGTTATTGTAAATATTTTATTTTGCTTGTTTATTTGTTTCTATTTTTGTTTTTAATTTTTATTAGCTACTATGAGTTCTCACCCCCGTCGCTTTGAGTTTGGTTCTAATGTTGTTGAAAGAAATGGAAGCTATAACAGGAACATGCATCAAGGTCAAACCAATCACAGATGGAAGGAGCCACGAGGATCTTATCAACCCTTTCTGCAACAACACTTTCCAAAGTACCATGGACAACGACCATTCTACGATGCACACCCAGACAATAGTTACGGTGGACCTTCTCGTGACAACCAACCTCCACCAAATTACTATGGTCAAGAGCCATTCCGAGGTGTATGCGGAGATGATAGATACGGTGGACCCCTTGTGGTTACCAACAAGCCCCATCACACGTCTATAAACTACCTCCTCAACATAGCTTTGAACCACCATACTCATAAGCCAACCACAATCATTCACCTCCATATGCCCCTAACCATTATCCATCCCTATTTCAATTCAATTACTCCCAAGAACCACCACTTCCATATGCACCATATCCATGTCCATCAAACCAAGAAGCACAGGACCGTCTCAAGGACACAGTGAACCAATTTCATGCAACCCTTCATCAATTGGAGCAAGCGATAAACCGATTAGCCCCCAGTACGAAGGAGACCTTAGAAGCTTCGGTGGACAACACGGAACATGACTTTGTACTGGAACAAGTAGAGGAAGCTGCAATTATCGAAGAAGATGAATTGGTTGAAGACTTAGGAGACGCTGAACCTCCATGGGAATCAAGAATTGTGGACAATTCCGTCAAGTAATTTGAAATCGATGCTAAGGAGGATAGTGCACAACTCCCAAAGCATGTATCTTATGAAGAACTGGACGGAACAAATCAAGAAGCTAGTTTTCTTGGTAATGATGATCATGAATCAAGTTCTTCTAATGATGACCTTGCAGTCACAATTGAACTCTTTGAGCTAGAAGATTCTTTCCTAGGTGAATATGAAGATGATGCGGAGGTAGATTTTTCTCAACCTCCATTTTATGACCTGAGTGATGAGGAAGACATTGAAGACTACAATCAAGACATGGTTGCAATTAAAGAGGTTTGTCAGGAATTGGAAGAATTCACAGAGGAGTACAAGGAAGTGGAGATTGCAGAACCACTGGAAACACCTCTCCCAAGTCCATTACCACCAAATACAAACTTCAAGTGGGTAAAATCCTTAGCCTTTATCTTTATCTTCCCACTTGAATATGGTTTGCTTGAAACAGATGGCCAGCTTAGCGCTCTTTGCGGCTTTAAGAGTAAGAGGAAGATAGTTAGTAATAGAAGTTGGTATCATAGGTTCAATAAGGTTCCACGCTCCAATTAGAAGTGCAAGGATTGGTATAGAACTCGATTGGATGGATTTCAGAAGATGTTTGGGCATTTCAGTGGAAATCCAGGTTACATACCACCCGCCTGGAAAAATAAAGATCAATACAAAGACGGTTACAAAAGCAAGGTTTGGGATCCTAGGATTCATTCTGACAATCAACACTCGTGGAGCCTGAAAACCTGCTTTGATTTGCTTGAAGGCTTTACATGCCTAGTGGTGCACGAAATTGTGATCATCAATGACGCCAACAACTTGGTACACACAATTGTAATCTCAACTCTTTATCACAACTCCGCACAACTAACCAGCAAGTGCACTGGGTCGTCCAAGTAATAAACCTTATCTGAGTAAGGGTCGATACCACGGAGACTGTCGGCTTGAAGCAAGCTATGGTCATCTTGTAAATCTCAGTCAGGCGGATTCAAATGGTTATGGAGAATTGATAATTAAAATATGAATAAAACATAAAATAGGATAGAGATACTTATGTAATTCATTGGTGAGAATTTCAGATAAGCATATGAAGATGCTTTGTTCCTCCTACACTTCTGCTTTCCTATTGCCTTCTTCCAATCATTCATACTCCTTTCCATGGTAAGCTTTATGTTGGGCATCACCGTTGTCAATGGATACTTCCCATCCTCTCAGTGAAAATGGTCCAAATGCGCTGTCATCGCACGGCTAATCATCTGTCGGTTCTCGATCATGTTGGAATAGGATCCATTGATCATTTTGTGTCTGTCACTACGCCCAACACTCACGAGTTTGAAGCTCGTCACAGTCATCCCTTCCCAAATCCTACTCGGAATACCACAGACAAGGTTTAGACTTTTCAGATCTCCGAAATAGCCGCCAATAATTCTAACCTATACCACGAAGGTTCTAATCTTAGATTAGAAACCCAAGAGAGTATACTCCAGCTGTTGTCCAATGACTACGTTGAACATCATGTAGATCGTTTTGTGGTTGTCAGGCACGCGACCTTGGCTAAGCGAGTAACGAAGATTGGGTGATTGTCACGGGTCAGACCTTCATTCTGACTTAACTGAATTAAGGACAAGAGTATATCTTGGAGAAGAAGTAGGCGTGAATTGAATAGAAAAACAATAGTACTTTGCATTAATTCATGAAGAACAGCAGAGCTCCACACCTTAATCTATGGTGTGTAGAAACTTCACCGTTGAAAATACATAAGTGAAAATAGTCTAAGCATGGCCGAATGGCCAGCCTCAAAGGTCTAAGGACTAAACGTCCAAAGATAATAATCTCCATAATACAACAGTAAAAGGTCCTATTTATAGAAAACTAGTAACCTAGGGTTTACAGAAATGAGTAAATGATGCAGAATCCACTTTCGGGCCCACTTGGTGTGTGCTTGGGCTGAGTATTGAAGCTTTCACGTGTAGAGACTTTTCTTGGAGTTAAACACCAACTTTTGTGCCAGTTTGGGCGTTTAACTCCAGCTTTTATGCCAATTCTAGCGTTTTGACGCCAGAATTTCTATGCTGACATGGAACGCCGGTTTGGGCCATCAAATCTCAGGCAAAGTATGAACTATTATATATTGCTGGAAAGCCCAGGATGTCTACTTTCTAACAACATTAAGAGCCCGCCAATTGGGCTTTTGTAGCTCTAGAAAATCCACTTCGAGTGCAGGGAGGTCAGAATCCAACAGCATATGCAGTCCTTTTTCAGCCTCTGAATCAGATTTTTGCTCAGGTCTCTCAATTTCAGCCAGAAAATACTTGAAATCACAGAAAAACACATAAACTCATAGTAAAGTCCAGAAATGTGATTTTTATTTAAAAACTAATAAAAACATAATAAAAACTAACTAAAATATACTAAAAACAATGCCAAAAAGCGTATAAATTATCCGCTCATCATAACACCAAACTTAAATTGTTGCTTGTCCCCAAGCAACTGAAAATCAAATAGGATAAAAAGAATAGAATATACAATGAATTCCAAAAATATCTATGAAGATCAGTCTTAATTAGATGAGCGGGGCTATTAGCTTTTTGCTTCTGAACAGTTTTGGCATCTCACTTTATCCTTTGAAGTTCAGAATGATTGGCGTCTATAGGAGCTCAGAATTCAGATAGTGTTATTGATTCTCCTAGTTCAGTATGTTGATTCTTGAACACAGCTACTTTATAAGTCTTGGCGGTGACCCTAAGCATTTTGTTTTCCAGTATTACCACCGGATACATAAATGCCACAGACACATAACTGGGTGAACCTTTTCAGATTGTGACTCAGCTTTGCTAGAGTCCCCAATAAGAGGTGTCCAGAGCTCTTAAACACACTCTTTTTGCTTTGGACTACGACTTTAACCACTCAGTCTCAAGCTTTTCACTTGACACCTTCATGCCACAAGCACATGGTTAGGGACAGCTTGGTTTAGCCGCTTAGGCCAGGATTTTATTCCTGTGGGCCCTCCTATCCACTAATGCTCAAAGCCTTGGATCTTTTTTATTTTACCCTTGCCTTTTGGTTTAAAGGGGTATTGGCTTTTTTTGCTTGCTTTTTCTTTTTCTTTCTTTTTCTTTTTTTTCGCATTTTTTTTCTGCAAGCTTTTTTATTCACTGCTTTTTCTTGCTTCAAGAATCATTTTTATGATTTTTCAGATCATCAATAACATTTCTCCTTTTTCATTATTCTTTCAAGAGCCAACATTTTTAACATTCATAAACAACAATATCAAAAATATGCATTGTTCAAGCATTCATTCAAAAACTATTGCCACCACATCAAAATAATTAAACTATTTAAAATTCAAAAGTTCATGTACTTCTTTTTCTTTTTGCAATTAAAAATATTTTTCATTTAAGAAAGGTGATGGATTCATATTCATAGCTTTAAGGCATAGACACTTAGACACTAATGATCATGTAATAAAGACACAAACATAGATAAACATAAAGCATAAAAATTTGAAAAACAGAAAAATAAGGAACAAGGAAATTAAAGAACGAGTCCACCTTAGTGATGGCGGCTTGTTCTTCCTCTTGAAGATCTTATGTAGTGCTTGAGCTCCTCAATGTCTCTTCCTTGCCTTTGTTGCTCCTCTCTCATGACTCTTTTATCTTCTCTAATTTCATGAAGGAGGATGGAATGCTCTTGGTGCTCCACCCTTAGTTTTCCCATATTGGAACTTAATTCTCCTAGGGAGGTGTTAATTTGCTCCCAATAGTTTTGTGGAGGAAAATGCATCCCTTGAGCCATCTCAGGAATCTCATGATGAGGAATTTCCTCATGCTCTTGTCCATGAGTGGGATCTCTTGTTTGCTCCATCCTTTTCTTAGTAATGAGCTTGTCCTTATTAATGAGGATGTTTTCCTCTATGTCAATTCCAGCTGAATTGCAGAGATGACAAATGAGATGAGGGAAGGCTAACCTTGCCAAAGTAGATGACTTATCCGCCACCTTCTAGAGTTCTAGGGATATTACCTCATGAACTTCTACTTCCTCTCTAATCATGATGCTATGGATCATGATAGCCCGGTCTATAGTAACTTCAGACCGGTTGCTAGTGGGAATGATTGAGCGTTGGATAAACTCCAACCATCCCCTAGCCACGGGCTTGAGGTCATGCCTTCTTAGTTGGACCGGCTTCCCTCTTGAATCTCTTTTCCATTGAGCGCCCTCTTCACAAATGTCTATGAGGACTTGGTCCAACCTTTGATCAAAGTTGACCCTTCTAGTGTAGGGGTGTGCATCTCCTTGCATCATTGGCAAGTTGAATGCCAACCTTACATTTTCCGGACTTAAATCTAAGTATTTCCCCCGAACCATTGTAAGCCAATTCTTTGGGTCCAGATTCACACTTTGATTATGGTTCTTGGTGATCCATGGATTGGCATAGAACTCTTGAACCATTAAGATTCCGACTTGTTGAATGGGGTTGGTGAGAACTTTCGAACCTCTTCTTCGAATCTCATGTCGGATCTCCGGATATTCACCCTTTTTGAGCTTGAAAGGGACCTCGAAAATCACTTTCTTCTTGGCCACAACTTCATAGAAGTGGTCTTGATGCACCCTTGAGATGAATCTCTCCATCTCTCATGACTCGGAGGTGGAAGTTTTTGCCTTCCCTTTCCTCTTTCTAGAGGTTTCTCCGGCCTTAGGTGCCATAAATGGTTATGGAAAAACAAAAAGCAACACTTTTACCACACCAAACTTGGAAGGTTTGCTCGTCCTCAAGCAAAAAAAGAAAGAAGAGAGTAGAGAAAGAAGAAATAGAAGAGATGGAGGGGGGTAGTGTTTCGGCCAAGGGGGTGAAGTAGTGTTTAAGATGTGTGAAAATGAAGGAGTGAAGATGGGTTTATATAGGAGTGAAGAGGGGGGCTTGGGTTCGGCCATGTATGGGTGGGTTTGGGAGGGAAAGTGGTTTGAATTTCAATGGTGAGGTAGGTGGGGTTTTATAATGGATGGATGTGGATTGGTGAAGGGTATTTGGGGAAGGGCATTATGGAAAGGTGTGAAGAAGAGAGAGAGTGGGTTGAGGTTGGTGGGGGTCCTGTAGGGTCCACAGATCCTGAGGTGTCAAGAATTTCTCATCCCTGCACCAATTAGGCGTGCAAAACGCCCTCTGCTGCCAATCCTGGCGTTAAACGCCAGGTTGCTGCCCATTTCTGGCGTTTAACGTCAGCTTCTTGCCCTTTTCTGGCGTTAAACGCCAGTCTGGTCCTCATTTCTGGCGTTAAACGCCCAGAATGGTGCCAGACTGGGCGTTTAACGCCCATTCTGCTGCCCTTACTGGCGTTTAAACGCCAGTAGGCTTCTCCTCCAGGGTGTGCTATTTTTCATTCTGTTTTTGAGTTTGTTTTTGCTTTTTTTCAATTATTTTTGTGACTTCACATGATCATCAACCTAGAAAACATAAAATAACAATGGAAAATAGAAATTTAACATAGATAAGTAAAATTGGGTTGCCTCCCAACAAGCGCTTCTTTAATGTCAATAGCTTGACAGTGGGCTCTCATGGAGCCTCACAGATACTCAGAGCATGATAATGGCCTCTCAACACCAAACTTAGAGTTTGGTTGTGGCCTCCCAACACCAAACTTAGAGTTTGAATGTGGGGATTTTGCTTGACTCTGTATTGAGAGAAGCTTTTCATGCTTCCTCTCCATTGTTATAGAGGGAGATCCTTGAGCTTTAAACACAAGGGAGTCCTCATTCACTTGAAGGACCAATTCTTCTCTGTCAACATCAATCACAGCTCTTGCTGTGGCTAGGAAGGGTCTGCCAAGGATGATGGATTTATCCATACACTTCCCAGTGTCTAGGATTATGAAATCAGCAGGGAAGTAGTGGCCTTCAACCTTTACCAAGACATCCTCAACAAGTCCATAAGCTTGTTTTCTTGAATTGTCTGCCATCTCTAGTAAGATTCTTGCATCTTGTACCTCAAGGATTCCTAGCTTCTCCATTACAGAGAGAGGCATGAGGTTTATGCTTGACCCTAGGTCACACAGAGCCTTCTCAAAGGTCATGGTGCCTATGGTACAAGGTATTGAGAACTTTCCAGGATCTTGTCTCTTCAGAGGTAATTTCTGCCTAGTCAAGTCATCCAGTTCTTTGGTGAGCAAGGGGGGTTCATCCTCCCAAGTCTCGTTACCAAATAGCTTGCCATTTAGCTTCATGATTGCTCCAAGGTACTTAGCAACTTATTCTTCAGTAACATCTTCATCCTCTTCAAAGGAAGAATACTCATCAGAGCTCAAGAATGGCAAAAGTAAATTCAATGGAATCTCTTTGGTCTCAGTGTGAGCCTCAAATTCCCATGGTTCCTTGACGTTAAGATTTTTGCTGGTAAAGAATTTTATAAAAATAGTCGCGTTATGGATATAGTTTCTAAACCGACAGAAATCCCTTCGTACAAACGTTTTGGTTGTCACAAGTAACAAACCCTTTTAAAATTAATAACCGAAGTATTTAAACCTCGGGTCGTCTTCTCAAGGAATTGCAGGGAGGTGTGTTCTTACTATTGGTTATGAAGATTGTAAATTGGGGGTTTTGAAATTAAGGAACAAGTAATTTGAATGACAAGTAAAATAAATAAATAACTGTAAAACACACTTTTGGCAAGGTATGAGAAATTGGAAGTCCTATCCTAGTTATCCTTATCAATGGTGATGAGAATTGAGTCTTACTCCCACTTAGTTAGCCTTTACTAAAGCAAGGGAAGATCAATGCTGGGAGCATTTTCTGCAATTTCTGGTGTGTGGCCTTTGTCACGCGTCCGCGTGGGTCACGCAGTCGCGTCATCTGGAGTTTTTTTTCTTATCACACGTTTTCTTTGGTCATGCATCCGTGTCATCTGCGTTCTGCTCAAGGCGCGCGTTCGCGTCATTCACGCGTTCGCGTCGCGCTCTCTTCGCGCTGGGCATGCGGCCGCGTCGCCCACGCATTCGCGTTGTTGCCAGTTTCTTCAAAAACTCCATTTTGTGATTTCCTTCCATTTTTGTATGTTTCCTTTCCATCCTTTAAGTCATTCCTGCCTTAGAAGATCTGAAACTACTCAACACACGAATCACGGCATC
>NC_029785.2:47441999-47446890 GCF_000816755.2 Arachis ipaensis | reverse complement strand
AAAAGGGCTTCAGAAATCGCTGGGAGCGTTTTCTGTAATTTCTGGTGCGTGGCCTCTGTCACGCGGTCGCGTCATCTGGAGTTTTTCTTATCACGTGTTCGCTTCGGCTATGCGTCCGCGTCATCTGCATTTTGCTCGTGGTGCGCTATTGCGTCATTCACGCGTTCGCGTCGCGCTCTCTTCGCACCAGGCATGCGGCCGCGTCGCCCACGCGTTCGCGTCGCTGCCAGTTTCTTCAAAAACTCCATTTTGTGCTTTCCTTCCATTTTTGTATGTTTTCTTTGCATCCTTTAAGTCATTCCTGCCTTAGTAGATCTGAAACTACTCAACACACAAATCACGGCCTCGAATGGTAATAAAGGGTAATTAAAATAATTATTCTTAAAGCATAGGAAACATGTTTTTCACATATCTCACATAATAAGGAAGGGAAAGTAAAACCATGCAATTAACATGAATAAGTGAGTGAAAGATTGAATAAATCACTTAAATTAGGTACAAAATATATCATAAAATATGGGTTTATCAACATCCCCACACTTAAACAATAGCATGTCCTCATGCTAAATCCAGGATAAAGAGTAAGGTTAAAGTTAAAGTGGTGGAATCTCATGCAATGCAATCTATTCTAAATGCAACTACCTAAATGAATCATGCAATTCTAATTGTCATTCACTTGTTTATAAAAGTTACATGTAGTTGAATTAATTCACATTCTCAAGGAATCATATATGCATAGCCAAGCGCTAGATAATGTTAAAGTACCTTTACAATTGAGATGGGAGAGAAAAACATTTTATAAACTTGCAAGACAATTAACAATTTAAGCAGAGATATATGTTGATGAGCTATTGAACCCTCACTGGATTTTGTGTTTACTCTCTAGTCACTTAGTGTTTATTGGGTTAATTACTCTATTCTTCTTTTTATCCTTACTTTCTATAACTTTGTTCTTCATCTAACCAATCAACAATTACAGAATACAGACATACAAAAATCATGAGGTCTTTATTTAAGGTTGTAATGGGGTCAAGGTAAAGGTAAGAGTATATGTATAAGGCTAAGTGAGCTAATAAGTGAATCCTTGATTAGTCTAAGATCTCACCTAACATACATATTTATAAAGCAAAGCTTCTTTACCTATTTACCCAAAATTTCCCACTTTTTATATTACATGCTCATGCATTAATTTTAATTTTTATCCCATGTGCATTGATTCTTTTCATTTTGTAATTGGGGAGTTTTTGTATCCCCTTTATTTAAATAAATTTTTTTTATGCACATGGTAATTTAATTGTTTTGATTTCACATGAGCATGCTTCCCAAGAATTTTTTTTATTTTGAAACATCTTTATTCTTTTTAACTTTCTACCTTTGTTTCTATCATCCATGTTCCCATAAGGTTCCCCACACTTAAACAATACACAATTTCTATATTAAGCTAACCAAGGATTCAACTTGGGATTTTTATTTTGTTTTTCTGCTTAAGGCTAGTAATGTGGTTTATAGAACAAGAGGGGATGAAAAGCTCAAGTGGGCTAACAAGGGTGATGTAAAAGGTAGGCTAATTTTGGGATAAGTGAGCTAGAATCAAACAATGGCCTCAATCACTTTCTTGGTATGTATCTATATTCTATAATTGGACATATAGATTAAAACAAAGTAAAGAACGTTAGAAAAAAAGAAGGGCAAAACACACAACAATAAAATATTATGGTTTGAATGTAACCATATAATTAAGCTCAAAACTCACAGGATGTGGGTTCTCTAGCTCAAAAATCATATCTCAGTTATATATGTCATGCAAGTAAAAATTAAGAGTTCCCATTAATCTCAATGTAAATCTTAGGGTGGCTTTAAAGTTTTAGTGTTTCTCCTTGATGAAATGTTGTTAACTAACTAACATGTAATGCTATATATACAAGGTGTGTGGATTGTTTATGTTAAAGTCTCTAGTTTTCTTCCTTTTTTTTTCAATTTAAACCAAACTATCATATACTAAAAAGGCAAACTATACTAATTAATCCACATATTCTATAACTAATAAGTTAGAATTACAATTAAACTAACTGGCTAAAATATAAACGAAAGTGCAACATGCAGAAATAGAGTAGAAATACATAAAAAGAGCAACATATAAGTACTAAAAAATAAAAATAAAGATCAAAATACAGAAAAATAACAAAATAAAATAAAAGGAGTCTGTAGTGGTTCACCAAGAAAAATACGCCAGAGATGGCAACCTCCCCACACTTAAAATAAAGCATCGTCCTCGATGCTCACTCAAGCAGGATGTGAAGGAGTGTCATCACTAGAAGGATGGGTGGCTGGAGTCTCTGTGGTGGTGGTCTGAGGATCAGCCTACTGCAGAGGAGGTGCTGACTGTATAGGAACCTCTGGGTCTGCAGCCTGAATCTGATGTGGCTCCTCCTACTGTGATGCAGCCCGCTCCGGGCCTGCCTGCTCAGCCTCTCTCTGTGGATGGGTCTCCACCTCATGATCATCCGCCTCCTCCTCAGATGGCTCTGATGGTGTGTCAGGCTCGGAGGGGATGTCGCCGCCAGATCGTATCAGCAGCTTTAGGTGCTCATAGCGTCGCTTGCTGTGACGCTCAGATCTCTCATATCGGCGCCGATTGCGGCGCTCCATCTGGTCTAGCTACTGAAATAGGCGGTGCACAAGGTGATAAACTGGCTCTGAGGCAGGTGGAGGTGCAGTGGTGGTAGCTGGGGTAGCAGTAGATGAAGAGGGGCCAGCTGAAGGTGTGGCTATCTCATCAGGGGCAGTGAGGAATGAAGGTCTGTAGCCTAAAGCTAGAAAGTTCCTGCTGTGAGGAATAATCTTCTTGCATTCTACAGCAGGTGGCTTCTCATCAGCATCCTCCCAAGGCACGTCAGCTCGAGGTCCGAGCTGGGTAATCAGATATGGGAAGGGGAGAGTGCCTCTGACGTGGACCCTGGCCATGTAGTACCAGATGAATCGTGGCAGGTACAGGTCCTTACCCTCCATCACACACCAGAGGAGGGTGATCATAGCGGCAGGTAGCTCCGTCTTATGAGTACTTGGCATAATAAAGTTGCTCAGGATCTGGTGCCAGAGCCGAGCCTCATCATTTAAGTATATCTGCTTGATTCCCTTAGGCATGGTGGTGTTCTGACCCATGACCCATGGGACAGTCGGGTCAAGGGCAATCCTTGCCTTGACCGCATCCCAGTCAAACCTCATGAAGCATATGACCTTCTTAGCCTTTTGGTAACCATCAAGCTGATTGGATTTAGGCTGAAACTGCAGAATATCCTCAATGGCCTCTTCAGTGACCAGTATCTGGTTCCCTCTTAGGTTTACCGCATCTAGGGAAGTTTTGAAATAATTGTAGTAAAACTCTCTTACCCAAGAAGCATTGACCTCTGTCAGGTTTCTCTCCAGGAAGAACCAGCCTCTTTATTTGATTTGATCGGAGGTGTATTGCTGGAGTTCTTTCGGAATTTTCAAAGTCCGCTCCAGGTATAGATTCCTGGAGGTTGCAAACACCGGATACTTCAGCTCACAGTATCTGTTTGCAAACTTAATGGGATCAGTGGCAGGGAGTAGCTGGTCAGCCTTCTCCTGCGGGGTAAAGTGTTTCTCCCGCCAGGAGTCATCATGCATGATGTCCAAGAAGGACATAGAGGATTCTCCTCTTTTTCGTTTTCCAGTTGTTGCCTTTTCTTTTCCTTTTCTTTGGGTGTCAGACATCCTGAAAAATAAAAATCTAGGATATAATAAAAATAGGAAAACAAGTAGAAAAATAACAAAATAAGCACATAGTGGCAAAGGAGCAGCAGAATAATGAAATGAGTTGAAGAAGTGTGCATTTTGGATTGGTTCGGAATTAAAAAGCTGAGATGAGAAATTTCAATCCAAAATGTAATATAAATAGAATTCATGTTAATTAGGAAAAACCATAAACATGCCTTGAGTTAAAAAGTAAAAGTAAAGAGTGAGTCAAAAAGCAGAGGGGGTTGTTAGAAAGTTAAAAGTGGTGTTAAATTGAAAAAGAGGTTAGAAATCAAAAATCACTGAGTTAGTAAAAAGAAAGTCAGAGTAAGTGGTATGATGATTGGTTTCTGAGTAACAAGAATTTCACAATTTGAAGCAACACACAACTCATATTCAAGCAAGGAAATCAAGGTGTTGATGATTCATATAGATATATAAATAACGAAAATTTGAAATCAAATCATCAATAATGTGATTTATTAATCGGGGAAACAAAAGGAATAGGAATGCTGGCCCGTGCTTTCAGGAATTAGTTTGGTGAAAGCTAAGGAAAGCAAAATTGAAAATGCCAAAACCAATACATGAATGAAAATCAAAACAATTTACAGAAAATTGGGCAGCATTCAGGCTAAAATTGAATATTCCCGGAAAATAAACAGCAAGCAGAATGGTTCATATAAATTAAAATGAACTGTAAATAGATATAAATAATATGAACATGAAAGAGCAGTCGCAATAGCAACATGAACAGTAAGAATATCATATGAACAATACTTAGATCACAGCAACAGCAGAATTGCAAAAATTATAAAACAAGTAGCAAGAACAGCGCAATTAATCAGGCCTAGATCCACTAACTACATCCTAAGCTACCTAACCACCTAGAATCCACTACAACATGCATATCTAACTAGCCTAATTTTGAACATAAACAGAAAAATATGCAATTAACTACGAATTGAAAGAGTGGCGTTTGGCGGAACCTGGTAGTCGTATGAATGAAAGTAGGGCAGAGAGATGGTAGGGGTGGTTGTGGTGGTGGCTGATGTGGCGGTTGAGGGGCGGTTGGAGCGGCAGTGGTGGCTGTTCGGAGGCAGTGGGTTTCGGGTAGGGGTAATGGGAGTAGGGGTTA
>NC_029785.2:47360577-47440917 GCF_000816755.2 Arachis ipaensis | reverse complement strand
GGGGCGGTGATGGTGGCGCGGTGGGGGTGGTGGTTGCAGAGGGGGCAGCAGTGGTGGAGGGAAGAAGAGAAGAGAAGAAGAAGAAAGAGAGAGAAGGAAGAAGGGGGGTGGCGTCGCGGTCGTGGCTGGGTGGTCGACGGTAGTGCGGCCGGTGGTGGTGGTTGTGGGTGGCGAGGGGTGGAGAGGGGGGTTGCTGAGAAGAGGAAGAAGAAAGGGGTTGGAGGGTTAATGAATTTGACTCCACACGATCGCGTGGGGCACGCGATCGCGTAGCTGGAGTGGAGTGGGGGTTGACGCGATCGCGTGAGTGATGCGACCGCATGGAATGGAAAAAGGATGAATGACGCGGTCGCGTGGGGTACGCGATCGCTCGCGGGAAATTTTGCTAAACGCACAATTCCAGCGTCGTTTTAGCGCAACTCTCTGTCTCCACTGGGGTATCATGATATCCGCGTGACGCGAACGCGTCGCTCACGCTTTCGCGTAGGATGGTTGTTGTGTAAGTGACGCGGTCGTGTCAGGGACATGACCGTGTGGGCCGTTTTGTGCTAAACGCACAACAGCCGCACGATTCCAGTCCAACTTTCTGGGCGTTAGATCTTTACGCCGATTTTCAGATCACGCGGCCGCCTGAATGACGCAGACGCGTGGGATGTGGTTTTCGCAACTGACGCGATCGCATGAGCAATGCGGTCGCATCGCACGCCCTTTTTTTTTATATGCAATTATGCAATTATGCAGTATGCAATGCTAATGAATAATATTCAGGTTCAATTGAAAAAGAATAAAAATAAATAACACGAAATAAAACTAAAAAAAAGAAACGACCATACCATGGTGGGTTGTCTTCCACCTAGCACTTTAAGTTAAAGTCCTTAAGTTGGACGTTGGATGAGCTTCCTATTATGGTGGCTTATGCTTAAACTCATCTAGAAATCTCCACCAATGTTTGGAATGCCAACAGCCTCCGGGGTCCCAAACTAGGCATGTAAAGCTTCTGAGCAGCTTCAAACAGATTCTCAGGCTCCTGGGGTGACGAATGTCAGAATAGATTCCAGGATCCCAAACTTTGCTTTTAAATCTGCCTTCGTCTTGATCTATATTTTTCCATCCGGGCGGTTTAGAAATTAAATTCTCACCAAGATAACCAAACGTTTTCTCAGATCCATTCAATTGAACATGATGCCAATCCGTGCACTTCGAGTTGAAGCGTGGAACTTTATTGAACCTTGTGCACCAGCTCTGAGTGCGAGCCATTTCCCTCTTACTCTTAAAGCCGTAGAGAGCTCTAAGCTGGCCATCTGTTTCAAGCAAACCATATTCAAGTGAAAAAGTAAATATAAAGGTTAAGGATTGTACCCATTTCAAGCTTGTATTAGGTGGTAATGGCCTTAGGGTAGGTGTTTCCAGTGGTTCTGTAAGTTCTACTCCCTTGTGCTCTTCTGTGAATTTCTCCACTTCCTTGCAGAATTCTTCAAATGCAACATTATCCTGATCAAAGTCTTCTATGTCTTCCTCATCACTCAAGTCATAAGCTGGAGGTTGAGAGAAATCTACCTCCGCATCTTCTTCGTATTCACTTGGATAAGGTTCTTCAATCTCAGAGAATTCACTTGCGGATGCAAGTTCATTACTAGGAGAACTTGACTTGTGACTATCATCATCAAGGTGATTCACTTCTTGGATTATTCCGTCTAGTTCTTCATAAAAGACTTGTCTTGGGGGTTGTGCACTATCCTCCTTAGCATCAATTGTAACGTCCTTGACAGAATTTTTCACAACTCTGGATTCCCATGGAAGTTCAGCGTCTCCTAAGTCTTCCACCAACTCTTCTTCATTTATAATGACAGCTTCCTCTACTTGTTCCAGTACGAAAGGAAGTGGTGGTGTTTGGGAGTAATCGAATTGGGATTGGGGTAAATAAGGATCATATGGTGGTGAATGGTGAAAAGGAACTTGTGAGTGTGGTGGTTCAAAGCTACGTTGAGAGGGTGGTCTATAAGCACAGGGTGGGGCTTATTGGTAGTTACAGGGTGGTCCACCATATCTATCAGCTTGGTATGCATTGTAGAATGGTCTTTGTCCATGATATCTTGGAGGGTGCTGTTGCCTAAAGGGTTGATCAAATCCTCTTGGCTCCATCCATCTTTGATTTCTCTGACCTTGATGTATATTCCTATTATAGCTTTCACTCCTTTCAACAATATTAGAACCAAACTCAAAGCGAGAGGGGTGAGAGTTCATAGTAGCTAATAAAAATTAAAAAGCAAAAATAAAATAAATAAACAGGCAAAATAAAATATTTACAATAACCAATAAAAAGGCACACGTTTACAATTCCTCGACAACGGCGCAATTTTGACAGTAGGATTTTTGCTGGTAAAGAATTTTATAAAAATAGTCGTGTTGTAGATATAGTTTCTAAACCAACAGAAATCCCTTCGTACAAACGTTTTGGTTGTCACAAGTAACAAACCCCTTTAAAATTAATAACTGAAGTATTTAAACCTCGGGTCGTCTTCTCAAGGAACTGCAGGGAGGTGTGTTCTTACTATTGGTTATGAAGATTGTAAATTGGGAGTTTTGAAAGTAAGGAACAAGTAATTTGAATGACAAGTAAAATAAATAAATAACTGTAAAACACACTTTTGGCAAGGTATGAGAAATTGGAAGTCCTATCCTAGTTATCCTTATCAACAATTTCTGGTGTGTGGCCTTTGTCACGCGTCCGCGTGGGTCACATAGTCACGTCATCTGGAGTTTTTTTTCTTATCACACGTTTTCTTTGGTCATGCATCCGTGTCATCTGCGTTCTGCTCAAGGCGCGCGTTCGCGTCATTCACGCGTTCGCGTCGCGCTCTCTTCGTGCTAGGCATGCGACCTCGTCGTCCACGCGTTCGCGTCGTTGTCAATTTCTTCAAAAACTCCATTTTGTGCTTTCCTTCCATTTTTGTATGTTTTCTTTGCATCCTTTAAGTCATTCCTGCCTTAGTAGATCTGAAACTACTCAACACACAAATCACGGCCTCGAATGGTAATAAAGGGTAATTAAAATAATTATTCTTAAAGCATAGGAAACATGTTTTTCACATATCTCACATAATAAGGAAGGGAAAGTAAAACCATGCAATTAACATGAATAAGTGAGTGAAGGATTGAATAAATCACTTAAATTAGGCACAAAATATATCATAAAATATGGGTTTATCATTCCTCATTAGGAAACTCCTTAGAGGCCAGTGGACGTCCATTGAGGTCTTCCTCAGTGGAGATCACTGCCTCTTCCTCCTCTCCAGGTTCGGCCGTATGGGTTATCTTGATGGCCTTGCACTCTCCTTTTGGATTCTCTTCTGTATTGCTTGGAAGAGTACTAGGAGGGAGTTCAGTAACTTTCTTGCTCAACTGACCCACTTGTGCCTCCAAATTTCTAATGGAGGACCTTGTTTCAGTCATGAGACTTTGAGTGGTTTTAATTAGATCAGAGACTACAATTACTAAGTCAGAGTGGCTCTGCTTAGAATTCTCTGTCTGTTGCTGAGAAGATGATGGAAAAGGCTTGCTATTGCTGAACCTATTTCTTCCACCATTATTGTTGTTGAAGCCTTGTTGAGGCCTCTGTTGATCCTTCCATGAGAGGTTTGGATGATTTCTCCATGAAGGATTATAGGTGCTTCCATAGGGTTCTCCCTTCCAATTGAAGTCTATGAAACTTGCAATTCTGTTGCATTAGAGAAATTAATTGAGGCTTAAGCTCAAAGTTGTTTGCTCTAATGGCAGGGATTGACATGCTTCTCTGATAGAAGTCAGGAGTAGATGCAGTAAAGTCACCAAGTACCTTCCTTGCATTGTTGGCATTGTTGTTGTTTTCGGCTGCCATGGCTTCTTCTTGTTTTAAAAGTTCTGTTAGGTCCTCCACAAAGAGTTGTACTTTAGCTTCTCTTAGCTTTCTCTTTAAGGTCCTTTCAGGTTCAGGATCAGCTTCAACAAGAATGCCTTTGTCCTTTCTCCTACTCATATAAAAAGAGAGGAGAAGAAAATATGGAATCCTCTATGTCACAGTATAGAGATTCCATGAGGTGTCAGAGGTAAAGAAGAATAGAAGGAGAATGTAGAGAAGAAAGAATTCAAAATTATCAAGAGGGATAGAGTTCGAATTGTACATTGAGGAGGAGTGTTAGTCCATAAATAGAAGGATGTGGGAAGAGAGGAAGAATTTTCGAAAATAAAGTAAAAAGATTTTGAAATAATTAAGAGCAATTTTGAAAATTTGGTAAATGATTTTCGAAAACTAAGATTGGGAAAGAAATTAAGTGATTTTTGAAAAAGATTTTGAAATTAGAAATCACAAAGATATGATTGAAACTTAATTTTGAAAAAGATGTGATTGAAAAGACATGATTGAGTAGATATGATTGAGAATCAAATTTAAAAGAAGAAAGTTTTTAAAATTAAAGTTGATTACTTGACCAAAAAGAATTTAAAAGATATGATTCTAGAATTAAAACTTTTGATCCTTTCTTGATAGGCAAGTAACAACTTGAAAATTTTGAATTAAATCACTAATTGTAGCAAGGATTTTCGAAAATAGTAATAAATAAAAAAATTTGAAAAGAAATTGTTTTTGAAAAGATATGATTGAAAAGATATGATTTGAAAAAAATTTGATTTTGAAAAATTATGAAAATTTGAAAAAGATTTGAATTAAAAACAAAATCTTCCCTCTAGTGTCCTCCTGGCGTTAAACGCCCAGAATGGTATCCATTCTGGCGTTTAACGCCCAAAATTCTACCCTTTTGGGCGTTTAACGCCCAGCCAGGGTACCTGGCTGGCGTTTAAATGCCAGTTTTCCTTCTTCACTGGGCGTTTTGAACGCCCAGCTTTTTCTGTGTAATTCCTCTGCTGAATGTTCTGAATCTTCAATTCTCTGTGTTATTGACTTGAACAGACACAATTTTAAAAAATTTTTGAACTTTTAATGATGAGAAACAATAAAAAATGCAACTAAGATCAAATAAACAATGCATGCAAGACACCAAACTCAGAAGTTTGTATACTAAGGAATATAATAATTTAAAGATGCATGTAAGAAACAACAAAAGACACAAAACAAGAGAAATTAAAGATCAGAGCACTGGAATCATCAAGAACAACTTGAAGATCAATGAAGAACATATTGCATATATTCGAAAAATGCAAAAAGAATAAAGACATGCAATTGACACCAAACTTAAAAATTGACACTAGACTCAAACAAGAAACAAAAAATATTTTTGGTTTTATAATTTTATAAATTTTTTTTGTATTTTTTCGAAAATTATTCAGAAAAAGAAAAATAAGGATTTCAAAATTCTTAATAAGAATTCCAGGAATCATGCAATGTTAGTCTAAAGCTTCAGTCTAAAAGATTAGACATGGCTAGCCAAGCTTCAGCAGGACATTACATACAATAGCCAAATTGATGAGAATCAATTAACTTTTGTGATGATAGAAACATCATCTGAAACTCTAGAATTCACTCTTAAAAATTCTGAAGAATAAAATAAATTTACCTAATCTAAGCAACAAGATGAACCGTCAGTTGTCCAAACTCGAATAATCCCCGGCAATGGCGCCAAAAACTTGGTGCACGAAATTGTGATCATCAATGGCGCCAACAACTTGGTACGCACAATTGTAATCTCAACTCTTTATCACAACTCCGCACAACTAACCAGCAAGTGCACTGGGTCATCCAAGTAATAAACCTTACGTGAGTAAGGGTCGATCCCACGGAGACTGTCGGCTTGAAGCAAGCTATGGTCATCTTGTAAATCTCAGTCAGGCGGATTCAAATGGTTATGGAGAATTGATAATTAAAATATAAAGAAAACATAAAATAGGATAGAGATACTTACGTAATTCATTGGCGAGAATTTCAGATAAGCGTATGAAGATGCTTTGTTCCTCCTAAACTTCTGCTTTCCTATTGCCTTCTTCCAATCATTCATACTCCTTTCCATGGCAAGCTTTATGTTGGGCATCACCGTTGTCAATGGCTACTTCCCATCCTCTCAGTGAAAATGGTCCAAATGCGCTGTCACCGCACGACTCATCATCTGTCGGTTCTCGATCATGTTGGAACAGGATCCATTGATCCTTTTGCATCTGTCACTACGCCCAACACTCGCGAGTTTGAAGCTCGTCACAGTCATCCCTTCCCAGATCCTACTCAGAATACCACAAACAAGGTTTACACTTTCCGGATCTCCGGAATGCCCGCCAATAATTCTAGCCTATACCACGAAGGTTCTAATCTTAGATTAGAAACCCAAGAGAGTATACTCCAGCTGTCGTCCAATGACTACGTTGAACATTATGTAGATCGCTTTGTGGTTGTCAGGCACGCGACCTTGGCTAAGCGAGTAACGAAGATTGGGTGATTGTCACGGGTCACCCCTTCATTCTGACTTAACTGAATTAAGAACAAGAGTATATCTTGGAAAAGAAGTAGGCGTGAATTGAATAGAAAAACAATAGTACTTTGCATTAATTCATGAAGAACAGCAGAGCTCCACACCTTAATCTATGGTGTGTAGAAACTCCACCGTTGAAAATACATAAGTGAAAATAGTTTAAGCATGGCCGAATGGCCAGCCTCAACGGTCTAAGGACTAAACGTCCAAAGATTATAATCTCCATAATACAATAGTAAAAGGTCCTATTTATAAAAACTAGTAACCTAGGGTTTACAGAAATGAGTAAATGATGAAGAATCCACTTCCGGGCCCACTTGGTGTGTGCTTGGGCTGAGTATTGAAACTTTCACGTGCAGAGACTTTTCTTGGAGTTAAACGCCAGCTTTTGTGCCAGTTTGGGCGTTTAACTCCAGCTTTTATGCCAGTTCTGGCGTTTTGACGCCAGAATTTCTATGCTGACTTGGAACGCCGGTTTGGGCCATCAAATCTCGGGCAAAGTATAGATTATTATATATTTCTGGAAAGACCAGGATGTCTACTTTCCAACGCAATTGAGAGCGCGCAAATTGGGCTTCTGTAGCTCCCGAAAATCCACTTTGAGTGCAGGGAGGTCAGAATCCAACAGCATCTGCAGTCCTTTTTCAGCCTCTGAATTAGATTTTTGCTCAGGTCCCTCAATTTTAGCCAGAAAATACCTAAAATCACAGAAAAATACACAAACTCGTAGTAAAGTCCAGAAATGTGATTTTTATTTAAAAACTAATAAAAACTAACTAAAATATACTAAAAACATACTAAAAACAATACCAAAAAGCGTATAATTTATTCGCTCATCACCTAGTCTGGGACCTCGGAGGTTATTGGAATTGCAAGCATTGGTGGAGATTTCTGGATGAGTTCAAACACAAGCCACCATGACAATGAGCTCATCAAACGTCCAACTTAAGGACTTTAGCTAAAAGTGCTAGGTGGGAGACAACCCACCATGGTATAATCGTTTCTTTTATTCCTAGTTTATTTTATTTTAATTTTATTAGTATCATTCATACTATTTGCATTAGCATCTGCATGCTGCATTTGCATTTTGCATAAAAAAAACCGCGTTACATGCGAAGCATCACATGCGACGCTAAACCTTATAGAGAGTTGCGTGGGAGCGTGGCTGGAGGCGTGCCTCAGGCACAAACACGCCCATGCGAACACGTCCCTGACGCCTCCGCGTCAATTGCAAAATCATCCTTCCACGCGTACGCGTCACCCACGCATACGCGTGACCCTAAAAATCGGCGTAAAGAGGTGTCAGGCCGAAAGTTGTGTTGGCCTGGTGCGGGCACTATGCCCAAGGAACAAGATCACCCATGCGTACGCGTCCCTGACACGTGCACGCCATTTTTAAATTCTGACCACCCACGCGTACGCTTGGGCGACGCTTACGCATCACATGGTTAATGCAGTTTTCACGCACGCGTGCCCTGCGCGCGCGTGTCGCTTCCCGTTTTTAATTTCGTCCCTTTTTTCTTCTATCTTTTCTACTTCTTTCTTCCCTCTTTCTTTCTTTCTTTCTTCTTCTTCATCTCTTTCACCTCTCATCCCTCTTCACTTCAATTCTATTTTATTTAATTTATTTGCATACTTTCATCCATTGTATTTTAATTTTGTGCATATTTTTATTTTCTTTTCTAAATTTATTATTTTTCTATTGGTGTTAAATTTCTTATTCAACTGTTACATCTTTTCTTGCATTACTCTGGTGCTTCATGACTTATTCTGTTCTGATTGGCTGATTTTATTTCAGTCAATGCTAATCTTTTATGATACTTATATTCCTTTTGCATTGACATGAGTTTATATTGTCTTCCATTACCCACACTCCTCCCCTTTGTTGAAAATTTTGCACCACTGGTATGCCATGTGCTTCTATTATTTTCTCACTTACATGTTGTAGCTACCATGTAATTGAAACCCTTATTATTTGGCATTAACACCCATATCTTATTTGTTTTTTTATCTTTATTTCTGGGTTACTTTTCTTCTTTTTTTTCTCTTCTTGCAGGCTGGCCACCGAGAAAGGGAAATAGAAACTTCTATATGGGGCAACAAACAAGTCCATCTGCACAATCTCTAGAGAAAAGCGTCAGTTGGAGCAACCCGCTCACTTGCACATCTCAGCATGCACCGAGGACAGTGCAACCTTTAATTGTGGGGAGGTCGATAACGATCTCCATGGGTTAGTTACCTTCTTTTCAACACCGATGTCTTATTTTATTTGTTAGTTCATTGTTGCATTTGCATGTTTGATTGCATGTTTGTTTGATTTTGTGCATAATTTACCACTACTTGGTTAAAGTAATATTTTCTTTTCCAAGAAACTATTTTATAGCATTTCACTAATTTGAATTAAAATTTTTATTGAACTTGTTTGAAGAAATATTATACTAGAACATGGTTTAGAGCTCGAACACACAAAACCAGTGAGATTTTTTAGCCTATTTGATTGGTTGCATTTTATCAACCAATATTTTATTTTTGGTGTATGTTGTTCTCTCTAAAATTGTGATATTTGTCTTGCTTGATTCTATATTTCCATTGTTTAATGTATGCATACACTTACATGATTGAGACCTTATTTTACTAAGCTTACATACCCATATGGCCTTACCTTTCGTTATCCCTTACAAACCAATTTTGAGCCTATTTTACCACCTTTGTTCTTTACTTTAGCACATCATTAACTCTAAGAAGAAAACAATAATGTCCTTAATTTGAATCCTTGGTTAGCTTAGACTAGTGAGAGTGCTCACAAATTAAGTGTGGGGCAATTGGGATTGAAAACATTTGGTTTGAGAATTGAGTATGTTAGAATTTTCTGAAAATGTAAAGGGAATATTGAGAATATCTTCATGCATTCAATAATTTAATCATATGCATTGAGAAAAACAAAAAAAAAGAGAAAAAAAATAAATAAATAAATAAAGAAAAAAAAGAAAAAGAAAAGAAAAAGGGCAAATAACAAAAAAGGGACAAAATGCCCGAAAGTAAATGTTAGAAGCAATGCATATGAGTTGTACTAAAGTTCGGATGCATGAACATGTGAAAACATGGTTAATGGATAGTTAGATGTTGTATTATGATTACATGGATTGTCTAAGTTAGGTGGAAAAGTTTAGGTTAATTAAGGATTCAAATTTTAGTCCACTTGGCCAAATACAATCCTACCTTGACCCTAACCCCATTACAACCCTTAAAAGACCTCTTGATATGTGTATTTATGCATTAAATTTCTATTGATTGGTAGAAGAAAAGTAAGCCTTAGAAAACAAGATTAGTAGAGAATTGAGAGATCGAACCTTAAACACCTGAGCGATTAGAGTGCATACACTTCCGGTGAGGGTTCGGTGCTCGATTCTTTGTTCCCGGCTTTCATGAGCTATTTTCTTCTGCAAGTTTATTTGTACCTCATTTTTATGATTTGAATTAGTGAAATCCAGTTCATATTTGTTCTTGAAAGGTTTATTTACTCTTAACCAAGTAGGAAAAAGCATTCTTCATGTAGCTGCATTCATATAGATAGGTTGCATTTCATACATTCTACCATTCCTCTTCACTCTCTTATAGCTTCTCTTGAGCTTAGCATGAGGACATGCTAATGTTTAAGTGTGGGGAGGTAGATAAACCCCATTTTTAGGGTTTATCCTATGCTTAATCTAGTGGATTTTACCCATTATTCTCACACTTATTCATTGAACTCGCATGTTTACATTTTCCTTCCTGATTTTGTGCTTTGATTGGAAACATGCTTCTTTGGTCTTAAATTTGCTATGTTTAATCCTCTCTTATTATCATTCGATGCCTTGATATGTGTGTTAAGTGAATTCAGAGATTACAGGGTAGGAATGACTTAGAAGATGGAAAGGAAGCATGCAAAAGTGGAAGGAATACAAGAAATTGAAGGAACTGCTAAAGCTGTCCAGCCTGACCTCTTGGTACTAAATCGACCATAACTTGAGCTACAGAGGTCCAAATGACGCGGTTTCAGTTGATTTGGAAAGCTAACATCTGGGGCTTTGCAAAAATATATAATTTGACATAGCTGCCCCGGAGATAGGCAACGCACACGCGTGGATCACGCGGACGCGTGGCCTGGCAAAAACTCAATCCGCGCGAACGCGTGGACGACGCTGACGCGTGACAGTGCCGCGACCTGTACGTACCAGAAATTGCTGGGGGCTATTTCTATGCTGTTTTTGACCCAGTTTTCGGCCCAGAAAGCACAAATTAGTGGCTATAAAATGGGGAAATCATCCATTCATTCAAAAAACAACAATTCATACAACATTCAAAATACACAATTTTAGGTTTTAGATGTAGTTTTAGAGAGAGAGAGAGGGGCTCTCTCCTCTCTTTTATGTTTTAGAATTAGGATTTCTTTTACTTTATGGTTATTACTCCATCTCAGGTTCAATATTCCCAACTTTAATTTTATGTTCTCTTCTACTTTTAGTTACTCTAATGCTTTTACTTGTTAATTACTTATGTTGCCAAATTGGCTTATGAATATTTTCATGTTAGATTTGAATATTCTATTTAATATAATTTGAGGTATTTTAGATTTATGATTATTTTATTCTATTTAAGATACTTTCAATTTAATTTAGATTTTTCTCCTTTTGGTTTTGGTTGAGTAATTGGTGACACTTGAGTTATCAAACTCAGCAGTTGATTGAAAATTGGGATTGTTGATTGATTTGGATCCCTCTAAAGCTAGTCTTTCCACAGGAGTTGACTAGGACTTGAGGAATCAAATTAATTAGTCCACTTGACTTTCCTTTATTTAGTAAGGGTTAACTAAGTGGGAGCAATAAACAATTCTCATCACACCTGATAAGGATAACTAGAATGGGATTTCCAGTTCTCATACCTTCCCAAGAGTTTTTCTAATTAATAATTTATTTTCTTCCAATTAATCATTCTTTCATTCAAGGCTTTTTATTTTAATTACATAAATTCTCTTGTTAATTTTCATTGCTTTAATTTATAATTATTTTTTTGCTCATTGGCCAAATTCAGCATTCCCCAGAAAACTCATAACCAATAATAAATCATACTTCCCTGCAATTCCTTGAGAGACGACCCGAGGTTTAAATACTTCGGTTATAAATTTTATTAGGTTTTGTTACTTGTGACAACCAAAGTTTTTGTACGAAAAGATTCTCTGTTGGCTTAGAAACTATACTTACAACGCATTTATAATTTTACAAATTTCTTTACCGGCAGAAATTCGTTCGTCAGTTTGTACCTCTGTCTTCAATCTTATGATCTTCTGAGGTGGGTAGAATTTTGCCAGAAATTTGCTCACTAGATCCTTCTAATTGTTGATGCTTTCTATTGGAAATGCCTCCAACCATTAGGCAGCTTTGTCCCTTAATGAAAATGGGAATAGCAGCAACTTATAGATGTTTGGATGTACACCATTTGTCTTTACTGTGTCACATATCCTCAGAAAGGTGGATATGTGCTGGTTTGGATCTTCAAGTGGACCTCCTCCATAGGAACAATTATTCTGCACCACGGTAATGAGTTCAGGCTTCAACTAAAAGTTTTTTGCATTAACATTTGGAGTAAGTATGCTACTCCCACAGTGCCTTGGATTGTGGAAGGTGTAGGAAGCTATGGCGATCTTATTTTTGCTAGTAAAGAATTTCATAAATAAGTTCTCGTTGTAGGTATAGTTTCTAAACCAACAAAGAAAATCCTTTCGTACAAAAACTTGTTTGTCACTAAAGCAAACCCAATAAAAATAATAACCGAAGTATTTAAACCTCAGGTCATCTCTCAAGGAATTGCAGGAAGGTGTAATTATTATTGGTTATGAGATTGTATCTTTTTGGGGTTTTTGAATAAGGAACAAGAAAAATAAATTGCAAGGAAGTAAATTAATAATTAGGAAAACTCTTGGCAAGCTATGAAAGCTGGACGTCCTATCCTAGTTATCCTTATCAATTGTGATGAGAATTGTTCATTGCTCCCACTTAGTTAACCCTTACTAAACAAAGGGAAGTCAAGTGGACTAACCAATCTGATTCCTCAAGTCCTAGTCAACTCCTATGGAAAGACTAGCTTTAGAGGTATCCAAATCAATCAGCAATTTTCAATTAACAAGCAACAAAGGAGTTTGATAACTCAAGTGTCTCCAATTAATCAATTTAAGCCAAGAATGTAAAAAGCTAAATTAAGATCATAAATCTGAAATACCTCAAATTGCATTAAATAAAGAAATCAAATCTAACATGGAGTTCATAAACCAAATAGCAACATAAAGTAATCAACAAAGGGAATAAATAAACTAGAAAGTTAGAACAAATAAAAGTAGAAGAGAAATTAAATTAAATGAACATTGAACCTGGAATTAAAAAGAAGTAATCCTAAAACTAAGAGATATCCTATATCCTAAAACCTAGAGAGAGGAGAGAGCCTCTCTATCTAGAAACTACATCTAAAACCTAAAATTATGTAAATGAATGTTGTCTGAATGAATCCATCGATTCCCCCACTCTGTAGCCTCTAATATGTGTTTTCTAGGTCAAAAATTGGGTCAAAAATAGCCCAGAAATCGCCCCCAGCAATTTCTGATACGTCCAGCACGCGGCACTGTCACGCGTACGCGTAGTCCACGCGTAGGCGTAGATTGAATTTTCTCCAGGTCATGCCTGAGCGTCACCTAACAGCGTGGCAACTATGGTAAATTATATACCATTTTGAAGCCCCGGATGTTTGCTTTCCACCACAACTAGAACCACCTCATTTGGACCTCTGTTGCTCAAGTTATGGTCAGTTAAGTACGAAGAGGTCAGGTTGGACAGCTCAGTAATTCCTTCAGTTTCTTGTATTCCTTCCACTTTTGCATGCTTCCTTTTCATCCTCTAAGCCATTCCTGCCCTATAAACCTTGAAAACACTTAACACACATATCACAACATCGAATGTTAATAAGAGAGGCTTCAACAAATCAAAATTAAGGCCAAAGAAGCATGTTTTCAATCACAGCACAAAATCAGGAAGGAAAATGTAAAGCATGCGATTTCTATGAATAAGTGTGAGAATAGTGGATAAAATCCACTCAGTGAAGTACAAAATGTACCACGAAATAGTGGTGCATCAAATCTCCCCACACTTAATCATTAGCATGTCCTCATGCTAAGCTCAAGAGAAGCTATAAGAGAGTGAAGAGGAATGGTAAAACTTATGAAATGCATCCTATCTATATGAATGCAACTAAATTCAAAAATACTTCTACTTACTTGGTTAAAAGTAAACAAATTCTCCAAGACAAACATAAATCAGATTCCACTAATTCAAATCACACAATAAGAGACAAGTAAACTTGTAAGAAGATAGCTCATGAAAGCAAGGAACATAGAATCAAGCATTGAACCCTCACTGGTAGTGTATATGCACTCTAATCACACAAGTGTCTAGGGTTAATCACTCTACTCTTCTCTAGTCATGCTTTCTAGACTTTGTTCTTCATCTAACCAATCAACAAATATTTAGTATACCAATGCAAACATCATGAGGTCTTTCAAGGTTGTAATGGGGCTAAGGTAAGGGTGAGGATATATGTATGGCCAAGTGAGCTATAATATGAATCTTTGACTAACCTAAACTCTTACCTAATACACACACACTCTATGTAACTCTAAAATCATGCCTAGCTACCCATGATTCCCACTTTTGTATCACATACTCATGTATTTCTTCAATTTTATCACATATGCATTGACTTTTTTTTATTTAAATTAGCATTGGGATAATTTTGTCTCCTTATTTATTTATTTACTTAATTATTTGAATATATTTTTTTTGTTTTTTTTTAGTTAAAAATATAAAATCAAACATAACATGTCAATGCACATGGATTTTCAATTTTTCTTACATGAGTAGGTACCTAAACTCCCAATATTTTATCAATGAAACACTGTACACTTTCATCAACCCAAGTTCCCACAGTTCCCCACACTTAATTAATACACAATCTCTATCTTAAGCTAACCAAAGATTCACTTGGGGTAATTAATTGTTTTTCCACTTAAGGCTAGTGATGTGGTAAAATATAGAACAAAAGGGAACTAAAAGGCTCAAGGTGGCTAACAAAGGTGATTGAAAGGTTAGGCTATTTGGGATAAGTAAGCTAATAATAAATGATGGCCTCAATCATATGCAAGCATGTAAATATACTAAACAATGGACATATAGAATGGAACAAACTATAGATTACAATCATAGAGAAGAAACAGACAAGAATAAAATGTTATGGTTAAATAGTGTAACCATGTAATTAAGCTCAAATCTCACAGGTTGTGTGTTCTTAGCTATAATTCATGTTCCAATTTACAATCCTGAAACAAGTTTAAACAAAAATTTTCAATTTAAATTAGTGAAATACTATAAAATTTCTTGAAAAAGAAAATATTACATCAACCAAGTAGTAGCTAAATGCACAAAATCAAACAAACATGCAATCAAACATGCAAATGCAACAACTAATTTAACAAAGAAAATTAAACATTGGTGTTGAGAAGAAAATAACTAACCCACGGAAGTCGGTATCGACCTCCCCACACTTAATGATTGCACCGTCCTTGGTGCATGCTAAGATGTGCAAGTGGACGGGTTGCTACACTGATGCTTTTCTCCAAAGATTGTACAGATGGAACTTGTTTGTTGCCCCATATAGAAGTTCTTCCTGTCCCTTTTCGGTGGCCATCCTGAAAGAAGAGGAAAAAGAAGAAAAGTAACCCAGAAATAAAGATAAGAAAACAAATAAAGTAAGGGTGGGTAAGTGCCAAATAACGAGGTTCTCAATTACATGGTAGCTACAACATGCAAGGGAGAAAACAGTAGAAGCAGATGGCATATCACTAGTGCAAGAATTGCAACAATAGGGAAGAGATAGTAGGTAAGGAAAGACAATATAAATTCATGTCAATGCAAAAGAAACACAGGTGTCATAAAAGATTGGCATTGGCAGATAATTAATATCATCCCACAGTGTAAAACAAGTTGTTAAGCACCAAAATAACTCAAGAAAAGATGCAACAGTTGAATAAGAACATATAACACCAATGGAGAAAGAATAACTTTAGAAAAGAAAATAAAAATAAAAATATGCACAAAATTAAAATGCAATGAATGAATGTATGCAAATAAATTAAGTAAAATAGAATGAAAGTGAAGAAGGATGAAAAGTTAAAGAGATGAAGAAAAAGAAAGTAAGAAAGAATGAAGAAAGAAGTAGAAAGGAGAGAAGAAAGAAGTAAGAATTTAGAAACGGGGCGCGACGCGTACGCGTGGGTGGTCTAAAAGCAAAAGGACGCACAAGCGTCAGGGACGCGTACGCGTGGGTGATGTTGTACCTCTAGCACAGTACCAGCCCCGGACCATCACAACTCTCTGTTCAACACGCTTTTACGCCGATTTTTCATGCCCATACGTACGCGTCGCTGACACTTATGCGTGATTTGAACTTTTTGTAGGGGACGCGTATGCGTGGGGTATGCGTACGCGTGGTATGGCTTGTGAGCCACGCACCCCTCCCACGCGTCTCTCGCCCAACTCTCTGTTCAGGTGCGCATACACATACGACGCGCACGCGTCGTGGACGCTTGCGCGTCGATCCCTTTTTTTATGCAGAATGCAAAATACAGAATGCAGATGAATATGCAGAAATTATGAATGAACACTAATAGAAATAAAATAAAATAAAATAACACTAAGAATGAAATTGAAAGATCATAGCATGGTGTGTTGTCTCCCACCTAGCACTTTTAGTTAAAGTCCTTAAGTTGGACATTTGGTGAGCTCCTTGTCAGAGCGGCTTATGCTTGAACCCTTCCCAGAATCCCCACCAATGTTTGCACTTCCAATAGCCTCCGGGGTCCCAAACTAGGCACAGAAAGCCTTCAAGTAGATTAAAGCAAGTGATAAGGCCCCAAGAGTGTTGATTTCTAGACTGAATTCTGGGGTCCCAGACCTTGCTTTTGCACCCGTCTTCTTGTTGATCATCATTTTTCCACCCGGGTGGCAAGCAATTTGAATTCTCACTAAGACATCCAAACAACTTCCTAGACCCATTCAATTGAGAATTATACCAACCCTTGTACTTCAATTTGGAGCATGCAACCATATTGAACCTTGCATGACAATTCTTACCACTAACTATCTCCCTCTTACTCTTATAGCCACAAAGAGCTCTAAGTTGCCCATCCGTCTCAAGAAAAGCATATTCAAGTGGGCTAATTAAGCTTAGAGATGAAAGATTTACCCACTTGAATGAAGGAATGGATGGTGATGGCTTTGGGGGAGAGGTCTCCAACAACTTTGGCAAGGTGATTTCCAGCTCCATTCCCTTGAGCTCTTCCTTGACAACTTCCACCTCTTGAGAAGCTTCTACAACAGTAACCTCTTCCTCTAGTTCAATGGGAGAGAGTTCAATTATAGGTAGAAACTCATTGACTATTGAACTCATCTCATGATCAACAACTTCCAAATCTTCAACCATGATATGCCTTGGAGGTTGTACACCCTCTTCAACATCAAATTCAAACGTCTTGGAAGGAGGCTCTATGACTGGACTTTCCCATGGAGGTTTTGCATCTCCCAAGTCTTCAACCACTTCCTTTTCTTCTATAATTTTGGCTTTGTCCAGTTGTTTTAGTATAAAATCATACTCCTCCTTGATGATTTCCTTTCCATGACAACTCCTTTCAACTATTCCTTCATCTTCAAGCACAAAATCCAGCTCCTCCCTATTGACTTCCACCTCTTGACAACTTCCTTCAAGGGTCTCTCCTACCTCTACCTTTAGAGCCTCCTCTAGCTTCTTGTGAAGTATGAATTTGTGAAACTGATCCCTTCTCTCTTGTTCTGGGTCAATAGCATAATTGGGATCATGTTGCTCTTGGATTGATGGATGTGGGCGCTCTTCCATGGAGGGCGGTGATGGGATGGAGAGATCATTATGTAGCGGTTCAACACTCTCCATCTTTTCCACTTGTTGCTCAACATACTCATCCGTGGGAATGCCTTGTTTATTGCATTAGTCTCTTGGGCCAAACTGTTGATAGATGGTTGCTTAAAGTTGATCCATTGCTTCATTAAGACGATCCCTTGACTCTTGTTCAGCTTGAATAACATGATTAGGATCATATAGCTCTTGGGTTGATGGATATGGACATGGTATATATGGAGGTGGTGGTTCTTGGGAGTAATTGGGTTGGAATTAGGGTGGATCTATATACGGCTCATTGATGAGCAGATAATTTATACGCTTTTTGGCATTGTTTTTAGTATGTTTTTAGTAGGATCTAGTTACTTTTAGGGATGTTTTCATTAGTTTCTATGTTAAATTCACATTTCTGGACTTTACTATGAGTTTGTGTATTTTTCTGTAATTTCAGGTATTTTCTGGCTGAAATTGAGGGACTTGAGCAAAAATCAGATTCAGAGGTTGAAGAAGGGCTGCTGATGCTGTTGGATTCTGACCTCCCTTCACTCAAAGTGGATTTTCTGGAGCTACAGAACTCAAAATGGCGCGCTTCCAATTGCGTTGGAAAGTAGACGATATAAAAGGGCGTTGAACGCCAGTTCTACGCTGCTGTCTAGAGTTAAACGCCAGAAACACGTCACAAGCTAGAGTTGAACGCCAGAAATACGTTACAAACTGGTGTTTAACTCCAAGATTGACCTCTACACGTGTAACATTCAAGCTCAGCCCAAGCACACACCAAGTGGGCCCCGGAAGTGGATTTATACATCAATTACTTACTTCTGTAAACCCTAGTAACTAGTTTATTATAAATAGGACTTTTTACTATTGTATTAGACATCTTTGATCAGTTTTATGCTATCTTAGACTTTCATGGGGGCTGACTATTCGGCCATGCCTGAACCATTATCACTTATGTATTTTCATACGGTAGAGTTTCTGCACTCCATAGATTAAGGTGTGGAGCTCTGCTGTTCCTCAAAGATTAATACAAAGTACTACTATTTTTCTATTCAATTCAACTTATTCCACTTCTAAAATATTCATTCGCACTTCAACCTGAATGTGATGAACGTGACAATCATCATCATTCCCCCATGAACGCGTGCCTGACAACCACTTCCGTTCCACCTTAGATTGAATGAGTATCTCTTGGATCTCTTAATCAGAATATTCGTGGTATAAGCTAGATTGATGACGGCATTCATGAGAGTTTGGAAAGTCTAAACCTTGTCTGTGGTATTCCGAGTAGGACTCTGGGATCGAATGAATGTGACAAACTTCAAACTCGCGAGTGCTGGGCATAGTGACAGACGCAAAAGGAGTTGAATCCTATTCCAGTATGATCGAGAACCTCAGATGATTAGCCGTGCTGTGACAGAGCATTTGGACCATTTTCACAAGAGGATAGGATGCAACCATTGACAAGGGTGATGCCTCCAGACAATTAGCCATGCAGTTACAGCGCATCGGACCATTTTCCAGAGAGGATTAAAAGTAGCCATTGACAACGGTGATGTCCTTACATAAAGCCAGCCATGGAAAGGAGTAAGACTGATTGGATGAAGACAGCAGGAAAGCAGAGGTTCAGAGGAACGAAATCATCTCTATACACTTATCTGAAATTCTCACCAATGATATACATAAGTGTTTCTATCCTTATTTTCTATCTATTTATTATTTATGTTCAAAAACTCCATAACTATTTTATATCCGCCTGACTGAGATTTACAAGGTGAGCATAGCTTGCTTCATACCAACAATCTCTGTGGGATCGACCCTTACTCACGTAAGGTTTATTACTTGGACGACCCAGTGCACTTGCTGGTTAGTTGTATCGAAGTTGTGAATGAAAAACGATTTATTAAGACTTGCGTACAGAGTTTCTGGCGCCATTGCCTGAGATCATAATTTTCTTATCTTTTCTCTTCTAATCCTAATTTCTTCCTTCTCTCTCCTTTCTCACTTTTCTTTTTCTACTTCTCATTCTTTTTCACTTTTATTTTATTTTATTTAATTTATTTGCATACTTTCATTCATTGCATATTTTATTTTTCTAAAGTTATTATTGGTGTTCAAATATTCTTATTCAACTGTTATATCTTTTCTGGTATTTTCCTGGTGCTTAGTGGTTTGTTTAATTCTGATTGAGTAATAGTACTTAAATCAATGCCTATATTTTATATTTGTATTACTTTTGCATTGACATGAATTTATATTATCTCTCCTCCCCCACTCTTTTCCCCATTGTAGCAAATTTTGCACCATTGGTATGCCATGGCTTCTATTGTTTTCTCACTTACATGTTGAAGCTTCCATGTAAATGAGACCCTTATCATTTGGCATTAACCCAGCCATACTTCTTTTATTTTCTTATCTCTATTTCTGGGTTACTCTTCTTCCCTTTTTCTTTTAGGATGGCCACCCGGAAGGGAACCGGAAGACGTTTACATGGGGAGACAGACAAGTCCATCTGCACAATCCTTAGAGAAAAGCAACAGTTGAAACAACCCGTCCACCTGCACATCTCAGTATGCACCGAGGACGGTGCAATCTTTAAGTGTGGGGAGGTCGATACCGATCTCCATGGGTTAGTACTTTCCTGTCTCAAACACCAATATTTTATTTTCTTTGTTAATTGTTGCATTTGCATATCTAATTGCATGTTTATTTGATTTTTGCATTTAGTTACTGCTTGGTTAGAATAATAAGTTTCTTCTTAAGATCCTATTTTTTGAAAATTTTCACTAATTTAAAACCAAAATTTTTGTGTTAAACTTGTTTGAAGTTGTATTTGGAACATGGTTTTTGAGCCAAAGAACACACAACCTGTGAGACTTTGAGCTTATTTACATGGTTACATTATTTAACCATAAATATTTTATTCCTGTGTGTTTCCTTCTCTATGATTGTAATCTGTATTTTGTTCCAGTCTATATGTCCTTTGTTTAGTATATTTACATGCTTGCGTATGATTGAGACCATATTTGATTATCAACTCACTTACCCCAAATAAGCCTACCTTTTACATCACCTTTGTTAGCCCCTTGAGCTTTTAATCCCCTTTTGTTCTATAACCACATCACTAGCCTTAAGCGGAAACCAAATTAATTATCCCAATTGAATCTTTGGTTAGCTTAAGATAGAGATTGTGTAGCAAATAAGTGTGGGGAAATTTTGGGAACTTGGGTTGATAAGGGAATGTAACATGTTTCTAATTTATTTGAATATTAGGAATTTGGGAACCTACTCATGAAAAACCAAAATAGAAAAATAATAGAAAAATCCATGTGCATTGATAAGTTATGTTTATTTCTCTACGAAAAAAAAAAGAGAGAGAAAAAGAAAAAAATATATATAATATAAATAAATAAATAAGGAGACAAAATTACCCCAAATATTAAGTTTAATAAAAGATCAATGCACATGTGATAAAAATTAAAGAAAATTTGGTACATGAGTATGGGAATTATACAAAAGGGGGAATTATGGGTAGCTAGGCATAAATTTAAAAGTATATAGAGTATATGTATATTAGGTGAGAGCTTAGGTTAATTAAAGATTCAATTTATAAAGCTCACTTAGCCATATATATACCTTTACCCTTACCTTAGCCCCATTACAACCTTGAAAAAAACCTCATGACGTTTGCATTGGTATATTAAATATTGTTGATTGGTTAGATGAAGAACAAGGTTTAGAAAGCATGACTAGAGAAGAGTAGAGTGAATAACCCTATACACTTGAGAGATTAGAGTGATACACACTACCAGTGAGGGTTCAATGCTTGATTCTATGTTCCCTGCTTTCATGAGCTGTCTTCTTACAAGTTTACTTGCTTTTTATTGTATGATTTGAATTAGTGAAATCTGGTTTATGTTTGTCTTGAAGAGCTTATTTACTTTTAACCAAGTAGGTAGAAACATTTTTTTTTTGCATGTAGTTGCATTCATATAGATAGGTTGCATTTCATGCATTCTACCATTCCTCTTCATTTCTTTATAGTTTCTCTTGAGCTTAGCATGAGGACATGCTAGTGTTTAAGTGTGGGGAGGCTGATAAACCACTATTTTATGGTCTATCTTGTGCTCAATTGAGTGGTTTTTATCTACTCTTTACCCACTTATTCATACTATTTGCATGGTTTTACATTTGCCTTCCTAATTATGTGCTTTGATTGAAAACATGTTTCTTTGGACTTATATTTGCTAATATTAATCCTCTCTTATTACCATTAGATGCCTTGATATGTGTGTTAAGTGATTTCAGAGATTACAGGGCAGGAATGGCTCAGAGGATGAAAAGGAAGCATGCAAAAGTGGAAGGAATACAAGAAGTTGAAGAAATTGCTAAGCTGTCCAGCGTGACCTCTTCGCACTCAAACAGCTATAACTTTAGCTACAGAGGTCCAAATGACGCGGTTCCAGTTGCGTTGGAAAGCTAATGTCCGATGCTTCGATTTGATATATAATATGTTATAGTTTCTCTGACGCTAGACGACGCGACCGCGTGATCCATCCGGCCGCGTCACAATGACAGAAATCAAGCGTGGCAAAATTCGAACCCAGCGAATTCTGGACTATTTTTGACCCAGTTTGCGGCCCAGAAAACACAGATTAGAGGCTATAAAGTGGGGAAATGCATCCATTCAGGAGGAGGCTTTCATAATTCATAATTTTAGGAGTAGATGTTGTTTTTAGAGAGAGAGGTTCTCTCCTCTCTCTTAGGATTAGGATTTAGGATTTCTCTTAGTTTTAGGAGTGACTCTCAATCCCAGGTTCTTTATTTTTATTATTTTCCCAAATTTATTTAAGAATTCTTCTATGTTACAGATTACTCTTTGAATTAATATTATTTGAGGTATTTCAGACTTATGATTGCTCTCTTTAATTTATTAATGCTCTGTGTTTATCCAAATTATTTTCATTCAAGTAGACTTTCTTCCCTTTTGGCTTTGGTTAGGTAATTGGTAACACTTGAGTTGTCAAACTCAGGAGTGGTTGAAATTGGCAGATTTTTCTTTAGCTAGGATTGCTCTAACACTAGTCTCTCCACAGGAGTTGACTAGGACTTGAGAATCAAGCTAATTAGTCCACTTGACTTAACTAAGTGGGATTAAAATCCAATTCTCATCACATCTGATAAGGATAACAAGGATAGGATTTCTGGTTCTCATACCTTGCCAAGAGTTTATTTTACAGTTATTTATTTATTTTTATTGCTCGAAAATATACCTGTGCGCATTGCCCAAACTTCCAAAACCCCCAATTTACAATCTTCATAACCAATAATAAGAACATACTTGGTTATCAATTTCAAGGGGGTTTGTTACTTGTGACAACCAAAACGTTTGTACGAAGGGATTTTTGTCGGTTTAGAGACTATATCTACAACGCGACTGTTTTTATGACATTCTTTACTGGCAAAAATCCTAACGTCAGTCAGCCGTGGCATGTCTGAGTTACATACTAAAGCTTGGTTGGCTATTAAGCCATGCCTAACCCTCGGATTGGAGCTTTAGACTAAGAATACAAGATTCCTGGAATTCATATTAAAAAATTTTGAAATCCTTATTTTCTTTTTCCTATATATTTTTTCGAAAAAAAGAATATACAAAAATCCAAAAAAAATAAAAAAATCATAAAAATAAAAAATATTTCATATTTCTTGTTTGAGTCTTGAGTCAAGTTGAAAGTTTGGTGTCAATTGCATATTCATTTTGCATTTTTCGAAAAATTCATGCATTCATAGTGTTCTTCATGATTTTCAAGTTGTTCTTGGTAAGTCTTCTTGTTTGATCTTGATGTTTTCATTGTTTGTGTCTTTTCTTGTTTTTCATATGCATTCTTGCATTCATAGTGTCTATACATGAAAAATTTTTAAGTTTGGTGTCTTGCATATTTTTTTTGCATTAAAAATTTTTCAAAAATAAGTTCTTGATGTTCATCTTGACATTCAAAGTGTTCTTGGTGTTCATCTTGACATTCATAGCATTCTTGCATGCATTCATTGTTTTGATCCAAAATTTTCATGCATTGAGTCTTTTTCATTTTTTTCTCTCTCATCATTAAAAATTCAAAAATCAAAAAAATATCTTTCCCTTTTTCACTCATAAATTTCGAAAATTTGAGTTGACTTTTTCAAAACTTTTTAAAATCTAGTTGTTTTTATGAGTCAAATCAAATTTTCAATTTAAAATTCTTATCTTTTTCAAAATCTTTTTCAAAAATCAAATCTTTTTCATTTTTCTTATTTATTTTCGAAAATTTTAAAAGTATTTTTCAAAAATCTTTTTCTTATCTTTATCTCCTAATTTTCGAAAATAACATCATCAATTAATGTTTTGATTCAAAAATTTCAAGTTTGTTACTTGCTTGTCAAGAAAGATTCAAACTTTAAGTTCTAGAATCATATCTTGTGATTTCTTGTGAATCAAGTCATTAATTGTGATTTTAAAAAAATCAAATCTTTTTCAAAACTAATTTCAATCATATCTTTTCAAAAATATCTCTTTATCTTATCTTTTTCAAAATTTGATTTTAAAATATCCTTTCTAACTTCTTATCTTCTTATCTTTTCAAAATTGATTTTCAAATTTGTTTCAACTAACTAACTAACTTTTTGTTTGTTTCTTATCTTTTTCAAAACTACCTAACTAACTCTCCCTCTCTAATTTTCGAAAATATCTTCCCTCTTTTTCAAAATTTCTTTTAAATTAACTAATTAATTTTATTGTTGATTTTAATTTTCAAAAATTACTAACCTTTTTCAAAAACTATTTTCGAAAATCACTAACTCTTTTTCAAAAATAATTTTCGAAAATTCTCCTTCTCTCTCATCTCCTTCTATTTGTTTATTCATCTACTAACACCTCTCTTCATCCCACATCTCTGCTCTCCTTACCCTTTTGTTTCTTTCTTTACATTACATTCTTTTCTTCTTCTACTCACACAGGGGAACCTCTATACCTGTGGTAAAAAGGATCCCTATTATTATTTTTCTATCCCTCTTTTTCATATGAGCAGGAGCAAGGACAAGAACATTCTTGTTGAAGCAGATCCAGAACCTGAAAGGACTCTGAAGAGGAAACTAAGAGAAGCTAAATTACAACAATCCAGCAAGCACCTTTCAGAAATTTTCGAACAGGAAGAGGAGATGGCAGCCGAAAATAATAATAATGCAAGGAGGATGCTTGGTGACTTTACTGCACCTAATTCCAATTTACATGGAAGAAGCATCTCCATTCCTGCCATTGGAGCAAACAATTTTGAGCTGAAACCTCAATTAGTTTCTCTGATGCAGCAGAATTACAAGTTTTATGGACTTCCATCTGAAGATCCTTTTCAGTTCTTAACTGAATTCTTGCAGATCTGTGATACTGTTAAGACTAATGGAGTAGATCCTGAAGTCTACAGGCTCATGCTTTTCCCTTTTGCTGTGAGAGACAGAGCTAAAATATGGTTGGACTCTCAACCTAAGGATAGCCTAAACTCTTGGGATAAGCTGGTCAAGGCTTTCTTAGCCAAGTTCTTTCCTCCTCAAAAGCTGAGTAAGCTTAGAGTGGATGTTCAGACCTTCAGATAGAAAGAAGGTGAATCCCTCTATGAAGCTTGGGAGAGATACAAAGAACTGACCAAAAAGTGTCCTTCTGACATGCTTTCAAAATGGACCATCCTGGACATATTCTATGATGGTCTGTCTGAATTAGCTAAAATGTCATTGGATACCTCTGTAGGTGGAACCATTCACTTAAAGAAAACGCCTGCAGAAGCTCAAGAACTCATTGACATGGTTGCTAATAACCAGTTCATGTACACTTCTGAGAGGAATCCTGTGAGTAATGGGATGCCTATGAAGAAGGGAGTTCTTGAAATTGATACTCTGAATGCCATATTGGCTCAGAATAAAATATTGACTCAGCAAGTCAATATGATTTCTCAGAGTCTGAATGGAATGCAAGCTGCATCCAACAGTACTCAAGAGGCATCTTCTGAAGAAGAAGCTTATGATCCTGAAAACCCTGCAATAGCAGAGGTGAATTACATGGGTGAACCTTATGGAAACACCTATAACCCCTCATGGAGAAATCACCCAAATCTCTCATGGAAGGATCAACAAAAGCCTCAACAAGGCTTTAATAATGGTGGAAGAAATAGGTTTAACAATAGTAAACCTTTTCCATCATCCACTCAGCAACAGACAGAGAATCCTGAACAAAATACCTCTAATTTAGCAAACTTAGTCTCTGATCTATCTAAGGCCACTGTAAGTTTCATGAATGAAACAAGGTCCTCCATTAGAAATTTGGAGGCACAAGTGGGCCAGCTGAGTAAAAGGATCACTGAAATCCCTCCTAGTACTCTCCCAAGCAATACAGAAGAAAATCCAAAAGGAGAGTGCAAGGCCATTGATATAGTCAGCACAACCGAACCTGGAGAGGAAGGGGAGGACGTAAATCCCAGTGAGAAAGACCTCCTGGGACGTCCAGTAATCAATAAGGAGTTTTCCTTTGAGGAACCAAAGGAATCTGAGACTCATCTAGAGACCATAGAGATTCCATTGAACCTCCTTATGCCCTTCATGAGCTCTGACGAGTATTCATCTTCTGAAGAGAATGAAGATGTTACTGAAGAGCAAGTTGCCAAGTACCTTGGTGCAATCATTCCCCACAGTCAAACTCTAAGTTTGGTGTTGAACTCCCATATCCAAACTCTAAGTTTGGTGTTGGGAAGTCTCAACAATGCTCTGAACATCTGTGAGGCTCCATGAGAGCCCACTGTCAAGCTATTGACATTAAAGAAGCGCTTGTTGGGAGGCAACCCAATTTTTATTTATCTAATTTTATTTTTCTTGTTCTTTCATGTTCTATTAGGTTCATGATCATGTGGAGTCACAAAATAAATATAAAAATTAAAAACGGAATCAAAACCAGTAGAAGAAAAATCACACCCTGGAGGAAGACCTTACTGGCATTTAAACGCCAGTAAGAAGCATCTGGCTGGCGTTCAACACCAGAACAGAGCATGGTTCTGGCGCTGAACGCCCAAAATGGGCAGCATCTGGGCGTTTGAATGCCAGAATTGCACCCTGGAGAAGAGCTGGCGCTGAACACCCAGAACAAGCATGGTTCTGGCGTTCAACGCCAGAAATGGGCAACAAATGGGCGTTCAACGCCCAGAACAAGCACCAATCTGGTGCTGAACGCCCAGATTTGTGTGCAAAGGCATTTTGCATGCCTAATTTGGTGCAAGGTTGTAAATCCTTGAACACTTCAAGATTTGTGGACCCCACAGGATCACCTCAGGATCTGTGGACCCCACAGGATCCCCACCTACCTCCACTCACTTCTTCTCACTCCTTTTTCACACAATCCCATAAACACTCTTCCCCAAAACTTTTCACCAATCACCTCAATCTCTCTTTCCTATAACCACTTTACCACTCATATCCATCCACTCTTCCCCAAAAACCTACCTCATAAACCCCACCTACCTTCAAAATTCAAAAACAATTTCCCACCCAAAACCCACCCTTATGGTCGAACCTTACACCCCTCCCCCTCTCCTCCATATTTTCTTCTTCTTCTTCAGCTATTCTTTCTTCTCTTGCTCGAGGGCGAGCAATGTTCTAAGTTTGGTGTGGTAAAAACATAAGCTTTTTGTTTTTCCATTACCATTGATGGCACCCAAGACCGGAGAATCCTCTAGAAAAGGGAAAGGGAAGACAAAAGCTTCCACCTCCGAGTCATGGGAGATGGAAAGATTCATCTCCAAAGCTCATCAAGACCACTACTATGATGTTGTGGTCAAGAAGAAGGTGATCCCCGAGGTCCCTTTCAAGCTCAAGAAGATTGAGTATCCGGAGATCCGACATGAAATCCAAAAAAGAGGTTGGGAAGTTCTAACAAACCCCATCCAACAAGTCGGCATCCTAATGGTTCAAGAGTTCTATGCCAATGCATGGATCACAAGGAACCATGATCAAAGTAAGAACCCAAACCCAAAGAATTATATTACAATGGTTCGGGGGAAATACTTAGATTTTAGTCCAGAAAATGTGAGGTTGGCATTTAACTTGCCTATGATGCAAGGAGATGCACGCCCCTACACTAGAAGCGTCAACTTTAATCAAAGGTTGTACCAAGTCCTCATGGACATATGTGTGGAAGGAGCTCAATGGAAGATTGACTCCAAAGGCAAGCCGGTTCAATTAAAAAGACTGGACCTCAAGCCTGTGGCTAGAGGATGGTTNNNNAGATGCCAAAACTATTCAAGAGGCAAAAAGCTACAAGTCCGGCTCATTTAATTGGAGCTATGTTTCATTGATAGTTTGGAATTTATAGTATATTCTCTTCTTTTTATCCTAATTGATTTTCAGTTGCTTGGGGACAAGCAAAAATTTAAGTTTGGTGTTGTGATGAGCGGATAATTTATACGCTTTTTGGCATTGTTTTTAGTATGTTTTTAGTAGGATCTAGTTACTGTTAGGGATGTTTTCATTAGTTTTTATGTTAAATTCACATTTCTGGACTTTACTATGAGTTTGTGTGTTTTTCTGTGATTTCAGGTATTTTCTGGCTGAAATTGAGGGACTTGAGCAAAAATCAGATTCAGAGGTTGAAGAAGGGCTGCTGATGCTGTTGGATTCTGACCTCCCTGCACTCAAAGTGGATTTTCTGGAGCTACAGAACTCAAAATGGCGCGCTTTCAATTGCGTTAAGAAGTAGACATCCAGGGATTTCCAGCAATATATAACAGTCCATACTTTGGCCGAGTTTAGATGATGTAAAAGGGCGTTGAACGCCAGTTCTACGCTGCTGTCTGGAGTTAAACGCCAGAAACACGTCACAAGCCAGAGTTGAACGCCAGAAATATGTTACAAACTGGCGTTCAACTCCAAGATTGACCTCTACACGTGTAACATTCAAGCTCAGCCCAAGCATATACCAAGTGGGCCCCGGAAGTGGATTTATGCATTAATTACTTACTTCTGTAAACCCTAGTAACTAGTTTATTATAAATAGGACTTTTTACTATTGTATTAGACATCTTTGATCAGTTTTATGCTATCTTAGACTTTCATGGGGGCTGGCCATTCGGCCATGCCTGAACCATTATCACTTATGTATTTTCATACGGTAGAGTTTCTGCACTCCATAGATTAAGGTGTGGAGCTCTGCTGTTCTTCAAAGATTAATGCAAAGTACTACTGTTTTTCTATTCAATTCAACTTATTCCGCTTCTAAGATATTCATTCGCACTTCAACCTGAATGTGATGAACGTGACAATCATCATCATTCCCTCACGAACGCGTGCCTGACAACCACTTCCGTTCCACCTTAGATTGAATGAGTATCTCTTAGATCTCTTAATCAGAATCTTCGTGGTATAAGCCAGATTGATGGCGGCATTCATGAGAGTCCGGAAAGTCTAAACCTTGTCTGTGGTATTTCGAGTAGGACTCTGGGATCGAATGACTGTGACGAACTTCAAACTCGCGAGGGCTGGGCGTAGTGACAGACGCAAAAGGAGGGTGAATCCTATTCTAGTATGATCGAGAACCTCAGATGATTAGCCGTGCTGTGACAGAGCATTTGGACCATTTTCACAAGAGGATAGGATGCAGCCATTGACAAGGGTGATGCCTCCAGACGATTAGCCATGCTGTGACAGAGCATCGGACCATTTTTCAGAGAGGATTAAAAGTAGCCATTGACAACGGTGATGTCCTTACATAAAGCCAGCCATGGAAAGGAGTAAGACTCATTGGATGAAGACAGCAAGAAAGCAGAGGTTCAGAGGAACGAAAGCATCTCTATACACTTATCTGAAATTCTCACCAATGATATACATAAGTGTTTCTATCCTTATTTTCTATCTATTTATTATTTATGTTCGAAAACTCCATAACTATTTTATATCCGCCTGACTGAGATTTACAAGGTGACCATAGCTTGCTTTATACCAACAATCTCCGTGGGATCGACCCTTACTCACTTAAGGTTTATTACTTGGACGACACAGTGCACTTGCTGGTTAGTTGTATCGAAGTTGTGAATGAAAAACGATTTATTAAGACGTGCATACAGAGTTTCTGGCGCCGTTGCCTGAATTCACAATTTTGTGCACCACTCATAAGGCTCATAGGGTAGTTTATATGGTGGATAAGGGTTAGGGTCATATAGAGGTGAATGGTGAAAAGGGACTTGTGAGTGTGGTGGTTCAAAGTTATGTTGAGGAGGGGGTTCATATACATATGGTGGGGCTTGTTGGTAACCACAAGGGGGTCCACCATATTCATCATCTTGGTATGCACCTTGGAATGGCTCTTGACAATAGTAATTTGGTAGAGGCTGGTTGTCACGAGAAGGTACACCATAACTATTGTCTTGGTATGCATCATATAATGGTTGTTGGTTATAGCGCACTAGAGGGGGTTGTTACCGAAAGGGTTGATCAAATCCTCGTGGCTCCTCCCATCTTTGATTATTCCAACCTTGATGCATGTTCCAATTATAGCTTCCATTCCTTACAATAACATTGGAACCAAACTCATAGCAACAGGGGTGAGAATTCATAGTATCTAATAAAAATTAAAGACAAAAAAAAATAAACAAGCAAAAGCAAATATTTACAATAACCAATAATAAGGCACACGATTGCAATTTCCCGGCAACGGCGCCATTTTGACGATCGGCTTTTTGCTAGTAAAGAATTTCACAAATAAGTTCTCGTTGTAGGTATAGTTTCTAAACCAACAAAGAATCCTTTCATACAAAAACTTGTTTTTCACTAAAGCAATCCCAATAAAAATAATAACCGAAGTATTTAAACCTCGGGTCGTCTCTCAAGGAATTGCAGGGAGGTATAATTATTATTGGTTATGAGATTGTATCTTTTTGGGGTTTTTGAATAAGGAACAAGAAAAATAAATTGCAAGGAAGTAAATTAATGATTTAAGAAAACTCTTGGCAAGTTATGAAAACTGGACGTCCTATCCTAGTTATCCTTATCAATTGTGATGAGAATTGTTCATTGCTCCCACTTAGTTAACCCTTACTAAATAAAAAAAAGTCAAGTGGACTAATCAATTTGATTCCTCAAGACCTAGTCAACTCCTATGGAAAGACTAGCTTTAGAGGTATCCAAATCAATCAGCAATTTTCAATTAACAAGCAACAAAGGAGTTTGATAACTCAAGTGTCTCCAATTAATCAATTCAAGCCAAGAATGTAAAAATCTAAAATGGAGTTCATAAATCTGAAATACCTCAAATTATATTAAATAAAGAAATCAAATCTAACATGGAGTTCATAAACCAAATAGCAACATAAAGTAATCAACAAAGGGAATAAATAAATTAGAAAGCTAGAACAAATAGAAGTAGAAGAGAAATTAAATTAAAGGAACATTGAACCTGGAATTGAGAAGAAGTAATCCTAAAACTAAGAGAAATCCTAAATCCTAAAACCTAGAGAGAGGAGAAAGCCTCTCTCTCTAGAAACTACATCTAAAACCTAAAATTATGTGAATGAATGTTGTCTGAATGAATCCATTGATTCTCCTACTTTGTAGCCTCTAATCTGTGTTTTTTAGGCTAAAAACTGGGTCAAAAACAGCCCAGAAATCGCCCCTAGCGATTTATGATACGTCCAGCACGTGGCACTGTTATGCGTACGCGTCGTCCACGCGTACGCGTGGATTGAATTTTCTCCAGGTCACGCGTGCGCATCGCCTAACAGCGTGGAAACTATAGCAAATTATATATCATTTCGAAGCCCCGGATGTTATCTTTCCAACGCAACTGGAACCACCTCATTTGGACCTCTGTAGCTCAAGTTATGGTCAGTTATGTACGAATAGGTCAGGCTGGATAGCTCAGCAATTCCTTCAGTTTCTTGTATTCCTTCCACTTTTGCATGCTTCCTTTCCATCCTCTAAGCTATTCCTGCCCTATAAACCTTGAAAACACTTAACACACGTATCACGCCATCGAATGGTAACAAGAGAGGCTTCAACATAGCAAAATTAAGGCCAATGAAGCATGTTTTCAATCATAGCACAAAATCAGGAAGGAAAATGTAAAACACGCGATTTCTATGAATAAGTGTGAGAATAGTGGATCAAATCCACTCAATGAAGTACAAAATGTATCACGAAATAGTGGTGCATCAAGCTAGAACTCTCCTTTGAGGCTGGCCATTGTTATTAGCCACCTCTTCTAGTGGATTAGGGGCATTCCCTTCCATTTCCCAACAACTCCCTTGTCTCTTGCTTCTCTTCTCAATCTCAAGAGTGTTTTCTCTTGCTCAGGATCAAAATATGTGGATTCACCTCTTCTTCTTCTTGACATAAAACTCACACAAAACCAGAAACCAAAAGTAATTCACTCTACTGCTAGAATGAGGTTAATGTTAACTTAAACAAAAACTCAAACAGTTAGTGTGCTTGACAAAAGTAAAGAAAAATGCTTAATCTAAATTATCACCCTACTTAATCATTGTCAATCTATATCAATCCCCGGCAACGGTGCCAAAAACTTGATGAGGGAAAAACGATTCCACACAAACTCACCGGCAAGTGTACCGAATCGTATCAAGTAGTAATAACTCACAAGACTGACGTCGATCCCACAGGGATTGATGGATTGAGCAACTTTAGTATGGTGATGAATTTAGTTAAGCAAATATTTGATGATTTGAGTGAAACTTGATTAACAGAAGTAAAATTGAATGGAAATAAAAGGGAAAAGGTAAATTGACAAAATCTTAAAGTGCAGAAGAAGTAAATTGGAAAAACTTAAAGTGCAAGAAAGTAAAAGAGCTGAAACTTAAATTGCAAGAAAGATAACTAAAACTTAAAGTGCAAGGTATTGAAATTTCTGAATCTAAATTGACAAGAAACTTAAATTGCATTAAGAATAAAGGGATTTGGGTATTGGGATTCAAATTGAACTAGAAAATAGAAGTGCAGTGGATTAAAGAAGTATGTGATGAAGAGAAATTGCAGAAGAACTAAAACAGAAATGAAAAATTGCAGAAGAATCAAAACAGTAAGAAAGCTTAGCTCAATTATGAAATCCTAAAAGAGAAATTTGACAATTGCAGGAGAGTAACAAGAACATACAGCAAGCAAATCTAGATCTTAGTTACTCTCTTGACCAAAAAGTAAAGAAGAAATTGCAGAAGAAATAAAATGAAAACAGAAGAGAAGATTCAGATCCAATTTCCAATTCTTAGAACTATAAAAAGGAAAGGTAAAAGATGATTCTCAGATGAAGAATTTCAGTGGAGTTCTTCAATCTGAGTTCAAAACCCAAAACAGAAAATAGAAGTTACAGAAGAAAAGAAAAATGAACACAGAAAGCAAACTTAGATCTGATCCCAATTCCCCCAAATTCTAAAATTCTAGAAAGGAAAAATAAAAAGAGCTCAAAAAGTCCTTTCTCAAATCAAACTTGCTCCTATTTATACACTTTCTATTTTTAGTCATTGAGCAATTAGAATGGGCTTTTGGGTTGGCCTTGAATGAAAGTGGGTTGGGGTGCATTGTAGCTCCTTCCAGTGGAGCGCTCCGTGCATTAAATGAGCTTTACGTTCATTCCTTGTGCGTGCCCTTTTGGTGCGCATGTTGCCTCCTAGCACTCTCCTAGTGAGGGCTTCGCACCTTTAGTGAGCGCTCTCCCTTGGTGCCAATTTCCTCACTTGGAGCGCGCCCTTCTTCCTTGGCGCTCTCTTATTGAGCGTTACGCTCTAATTTTGAGCGCTGCTTAGTGCGGATGGCACAAGGCTTTCCTCCCAAGTTTGAAAATCATGAAAAAGGTGACAAAGTGAGCACCACACTCACTTTAGAAGTGAACATTAGCCATGTTTGCTAGTGAGCGTGGAGTTCTTCTTCTTAACGCAATGTTTCCCTGATTGCTTCCCCTTTCTCTTCATTTCTTCACCTACAAGCAACCAAACAAGCAATCAAAGTCTCACCAAAATTATAAGCTCTTTGCATCATTCATAAAATCAATTAATTCTAGCATAGACCTTATGATTTTGTGTAAAATAAATGATGTTTGATTGATTCAAAATAATTATGAAAATCCACTCCAATCACTTACTTATTGTGCAAGAAAGCGCATAAAACCTAATGAAACAAGTGAAAAATGCTTGTAAAACTAGCATAAGATGACTTGTCATCAAGCCCCAAGGGTCATCTCGCCCAAGCAAGAAGATAGACAAAACAAGATCTGATCAAAAAGAGGTCGGACACCAGAGTACCAACACTCTATAATGATCTACAAAAGTTGCAAAGGTATGAACAATATATCAGAGAAATATACCAATCAAAATAAAAACATTTAAAGACTCAAAAGGCCACCTAAGAGGCAGCCTCAAGAGTTTAAAAGTGTTTTGTTTTCAAAATGAAGTTACATAGAAGCAACTAAGGTCAAGAAGTCTACCACATCAAAAGTTACAAAAATAGAGTTCAATAGCCCACAAATTGGGCTGTACAGATAAAACAAAGAAATCATAAGGGGTCCAAAGTTTCTCCAGTAGTAGCATCCGTGTCTGAAGGAGGAGGAATGATCTTCATGGGGGTGGCATCCACAGTCTCATCCTCCCGATTAAGAATTTGACAATCAGGATCAGGTTCGGGATGGTCGACCTCAGCAGAAGGAGTTGAAGAAGTCGTGACTGCAGAAGCTTTGGCTGACGGTGTAGGAGTGATGAACGAACTCTTGACGGTTTAGAATTTATCTAATGGAGTCTCGTTGTAAAGTATAGCTTCTAAACCAACCAAGAATCCTTTCATACAAAAATTTAGGTTGTCACATGTACAAACCCCAAATAAGAATTAACCGAAGTATTTAGACTCCGGGTCATCTCATAAGGAATTGCAATGAAGTGCTCAATTATTGGCTATGAAGGGGGTAAGGGGGTTGGTTTTATATTTTTGCAAGAAAATAAAGGACAAGAAAAATTAAATGACAAGAAAGTAAAATGATAAGAACAAAAAAAATAAAGGAAAAGAACTCTTAGCTAGACATAGGTAATTGAGATCACCATCCTTGTCTACAAACCATATATTGATAATTACGAGAGGCCAAGCTCATTAAGTCTACTTCCAAAAGTCTTAAGTACGTAATATCTACTCCTAAACTTGAAGTACGTCAAATGGCTTTGATCACATCAACCCATAAGTCCCAACCTACCTACTAATTAGATTAGTAGTGGGTTGGCGTCAATGAGTATCCAATTGATCACCAAGGGTTCTCAAATCACCAATTCAATGAGACCCAATGACTCAAGGTCACTCAATTCCCTTAGCCTAGGCCAATAGTCAAGAAAACTACTCAAAAACTAAAGGAAACATTTTAACAAACACCTAGTGTGCAAGGAAAGTAAGCATCATAAAATGCAAGAATTAAGGAAACCCATAACTATCATAAACAAGAAATCAATAATAGCAAGCAAGATCAACATACAAGAACATGGAAATATAGAATTGCATTAAAGAAAATTAAGATCCAACAACGTGCATCAACATAAAAGAGAGCGAAATAAGAAATTAACAAGAGAAACTACAAGATCAAAGACAATAGAATATTAAAATATCAAGAGAGTTGAAATCAAAATAAGAATTGAAAGACAAATTTGAGAGTGATTAACCTAACTCTACCCTAATTTCTATCCTAAATCTAGAGAGAGGAGAGAGCCTCTCTCTCTAGAATTCTACCTTAAAACATGATGAAAAACTAAACTATGACTACTTTGTTCATTCCCTCTTCAATCATTGGGTTCAATAGCATCAGAAATGAGTTGGATTGGGCCCAAAATGAGCTAGAAATCGCTGGGGGCGATTTCACTAAAGTGGACCCACGGGCAGAATCGGCGTGCACGCGTACATGGCGCGTGCGCGCCCCTGAGCGCGAAGTAACATATAGTAAATTTTATATCATTTCGAAGCCCCGGATATTAGCTTTCCAACACAACTAGAACCGCTTCATTTGGACCTCTGTAGCTCAAGTTATGGTCGATTGAGTGCGAGAAGGTCAGACTTGACAGCTTTACGGTTCCTTCATTTCTTCATGAGTTCTCCCACTTTACATGCTTTTCTCCTCACTTCTTCCATCCAATACTTGTCTTATGAACCTGAAATTACTCAACAAACACATCAAGGCATCGAATGGAATTAAAGTGAATTAAAATCACCAATTTTAGGGCCTAAAAAGCATGTTTTCACATTTAAGCACAAATCAAGGGAGAATTGCAAAACCATGCTATTTCATTGAATAAATGTGAGAAAAGGTGATAAAATCCTCCAAATTAAGTACAAAATAAACCACAAAATCGGGGTTTATCAAATCTCCCCACACTTAAACCAAGCATGTCCTTATGCTAAGAATAAAGAAGGACAAGAAAAGGGTATGAACATTTATTCAATGCAAATAAACTATATAAACCTATCTATATGAATGCAACTAAATGCAAAATGCTTCTACCTACTTGGTCAAAAGCAAATCAATCTCCAAGAACATGTATGAACAAGTTGGGTTATGATCATATGATGATTCATGAATCCTACCAATTTGAATATCAAAATAAAGTACAAATAGACTTGCAAGAAGAAAAGCTCATGAAAGCCGGGAACAAGGAATTGAGCATCGAACCCTCACCGAAAGTGTATCCGCTCTAGTCGCTCAAGTGTATAGGGTCGATTCACTCAATTCTCTTCTACTCATGCTTTCCAAGATTTGTTTTTCATCTAACAATCAACAATTATTCAATGCATGCATACATTCATCATGAGGACTTATTCATAGGTTGTAATGGGGCTATGGTAAAGGTAGGGATGCATATGGTCAAGTGAGCTTGAAATTTGAATCTTTGATTAACCTAAGCTCTCACCAAACACATATGACAACCTATACAATTCTAATACACAACCTAGCTACCCATGATTCCCACTTTTTTACATGCTCATACATTCTTTTTAATTCACGTTCCATATGCATTGATTTTTATTGATCTTTACTTTGGGGCCTTTTTGTCCCCTTTTTATTTCTTTTTCTCTTTTCTTTTCTTTTTCTATATATATATATATATATATATTTCTGAGGGTTACCTGAAAGTGGAGGTCGATCTCGGATGAGATCTTCGGTTCTGGTCGGAGATGACGTGTCCGGCTGGCTGGTGGCGGCCGGAGCTGTTGTGTCCGACTTGTTGGACTTGCTGCACTGCTGATCCTCGACCACCGAAGGGTGGTGGTACCTGTAAGAGACTCCGATGCTTAAGTTAGCATGGGTATTAAACAAGTGTTATGTAGAATCAGAGTATGAGTTATACCTGGGTGCTCCAGTGTATTTATAATGGTGAGATGTGACCTTTTGGATAAGATAAGTTAGTTATCTTATCTTATCTTTATCTTTGAGTTGAGGTCAGCGTATCTTCAACGGAACCGCTTTCATCTCTATAGGCTTAGGCCGCCTTAGGATTCGGGTCGTGTTCCTCTATTTGGGCCCTTAATCTGGGCTCTCTTGTTGATTTGGCCGAGCTCTTTGAGAAGAGGTCAGATAGTCTGACCTGAAGAGGTCGGTCGCTCTACCTCGAATCATCCCAGGTCGGATAGCTCAACCCAGGGTATGAACAGTGCCCCTGCTTGAGCTCGATCTTCTTTTTGAGGTCGAGTCCTTGACTTCGGTCCATCTTAAAGTCGAACTCAAGCATTTTGTTGATTCCTTTCTTTGTAAAGTCTTTTTTGAATGTAGAACGTTTTCCTCTAAAAGCACGCGCTTTTGTATTAGCGCTTTTTTGGGAACGCAAGCGGTTTTAATATCCGCATTTAATTGGCATTAATTTGCCCTTCATTCTCTCTTGGCTTTTATTTTGAATTTCGCGATCAAAAACGGTTTCTCTTCTTCATTTCTTCTTCATAACTTCTCCCTTTACTCTCTTGTTTTCTGTTTCTGCTCTCTGTCTTCCACTTTTTGCTTTCTTGTGTTTGCGGCGTCGCTTGGCGTTTTTCTGGGCAGCCCTTATCTTTGCGTTTCCACTCTTCCTCGAAGCTTCTTCCGTCTCCAGGTTAGTCCCATTTCATATTTTCCTCGTTATTTTTGATTTTGCGATGGAGTTTTCCTTTTGATCTTCTTTTTGGAGAAAGTTTGGATCTTTCTGTTTTCATCATTCTTGATTTATTGCATGCTCTGGAATTTCTTCGTTAATTTTGGTGCGAATCTTTTTCTTGTTGCTTGAATCTTTTTTCTTTTGCATGTTGCCGTCGTTTCTGTTTGTTCCTTGGCTGATGATTTTTGCTTGATTAAAAAGTTTGCGCCTTTGTTGCTTGACCTTTTTGGTGTTTCTGATACACTGTAGAAGTAGTGCTTTTTGCTGGTAAACTGTAGAAGGGTGGACCTTTTTGCGTTTTTGCTTCCTTTGTTTTCTTTCTGGATTTTATTTTGATGAGTGCTGGGATGTGGGCTATAGAAATATCTTGAAGACCTTGTTTGTTTACTGCCTCCAAGGGATGCCCCGAGACTTTTGTCTTAAGTCTTGGGGTTTTCCTTTTTTGTTTATCCGCCTATCGAGATGTTTTGCCCCCTATCCGAGATGTTTTTAAGTAATCCATTCTTCTTTTATTTTGTAGGATTTAGTTGACCTCATGTCTTCCCGAAATAACATTGTAGAGATGCCTTCCCAGGTCCCTGCGGGTATGGCCGATTGGGTGGACTCCATGGTTCTCATGTGTGTCTCGCTTGTTGATTCTGAGTTTTGTGCTCAGCTTAGGCAGTTTCATAGTGTCTGTAGTAATTCTAGTGACGAGAAGATCTATGAGCTTGTTCCTCCTTCTTCTGACTAGAGAGTCTGCTTCTCGACTCGAGTTGTTGATAATCGCCCCTTCTTTTATGCTTACGATTTTTTCTTTGGTCAACTGGGTATTACCCTTCCTTTTACTCAATTTGAAACCGATCTGTTATGGTCTTGTAATGTTGCCCCTTCTCAACTTCACCCCAACTCCTGGAGTTTTATAAAAATTTTCCAATTGCTGTGCAATGGTTTTGGTATTCCTGCTTCCCAATCTCTCTTTTTCTATCTGTTTGTTTTGACTAAGCCCGGTGTGGTAAAAAAGAAGTCAGCTTGGGTCTCCTTTCGTTCTACCCAAGGAAAGAAGGTTTTTTCCATGTTTGACGAGTCGTTCCGTGATTTTAAGAACTACTTTTTCAAGGTCCGAGCTATTGAAGGAGCTTGGCCCTTTTTTCTGGATGAGAATGACGAACCTGCTTTTTCTTTGGAATGGCAAAAAGATGTGAGGGTCTCCCGGTATTCGTGGGAGATGTTGGATGAGGCCGAGCGAGCCTTTGTGACTATCTTGGAAGAACGCTGGGGTCAACCTCCCCATCTTGACACAAAGAAATTTCTGAACAATCCTTCTCTTCTTCAAACTGAACTGGGTATTTTGTTTACGTTGCTTGTAGCTATCTTTTCCGACTTATTCGACTTGTAGCTGAACTTTCTATTTTGATTGCAGAGGCAATGAAAAATAATGAAGCTATGAAAGCTTTTAAGAGGGCACAGAGGGCGACTGCTGCCAGAAATGATGCTGCCAAGGCAGCTGGGGAGGGATCCTCCCAGGCGCGCGAGAAGCCATCAATGCAGAGTTCTGCTGGTGTGAAGAAAGTGATTCCTACACCCCGAGTTCGTTTGGTAGATCCCCACATCGCCTCTGCTGCTCCTTTTGTTGCTCCTCCCAATAAAAAACAAAAGACTACTGAGCCCTTCGACCACGATGCTCCTGATTTTAATGCTATTGAATTCGTGGATCAACAAATCGGTCCCTACGGTGCTCTTTCCATGGATGATGTGTCCATCCTTCATCACTTGGAATTCATGGCCCGAAATCATGTGAAGATGGCATATATGTCTGCTGCCATATATCGGACTGCTCAGAATCTCCCTCTCCACGCCACTAAAGCGTTTATGGAGGAGGCAAAACAAGAGTTTGATCGGATGAAGGAGTTAAAGGAGGAGCTTGAGAAGAAGGTGGCCAAGCTGGAGAAGGACTTGAAGAATGAGGAGGCGAGTTCTCAATCATTAGCAGCTTCGTTGAGGTTAGCTGAGGACGCCGTCTTGATGCACAAGGATAGTTAAGTTACCTCTTATCGAGAGGTGCTGCGCCTGAGGGAGGAGCTCGATCATGCCCGGGAAGATTATTCTGAGCTTCAAGGTCATCTCGTTGGCAGCGTGACTGCTGCTTACGAGAACTTGAAGGAGCAAGTTCGGGTCATTGCTCCTGAGGCCGATCTCACCCTTTTCAGCCTGGATAATATAGTCAGGGATGGCAAGATTGTCCCTGATGATGAGGGTGATGATGATGATGTTGTTCCTCCCCCTGTGCCTTCTACCAAAGTGCCGACCTCTTCGGTTCCTCTTGTTGTGCCCGACTCGGATTGCCAGATCCTGAATCGGGATGATGGAACTGTGGATGCTGTGCCGATCCAGACTCGCCCTCCTTTTCCTTGTCTTGATGCTGCCATGAAGGTTCCTGAAGCTTGCTGATGTTTTCTTGAAAATCTGTGTAGTTGGCCCGGTTTGTGGGCTCTTTTAGAACTTTTTTATTTATTTGCTAACGCTTTCTAGTTGCTTGTCTAGCAACATTTTATTTTGAAAAACAAAAGGTAACTTGTTATCTCTTTGTGGTAAGTTTTGGTGGCCTTCCAGGCCTTATAACTTTATAAAGTAGAAGTAGTTGTTTGTCTTGACATCTTTTTTGTTTTTCTATTGATGTTCGAAATCTTGCCGCTCGACCTCCTTGGATTACTTTGTTGTTTGTAGCTTGAATCCTTTGAGGTTACGATTTGTGGGGTCCAACTTGTTTCTCGGTTTTCCGTATTTGTGGCCGGTTCCTTTGCGTTGGTCCCTTTCTAAGTTATTATTGTAATCCCTTCTTTCAGAGATTACTTTTATAACCGGTTTATAGGAGATTGACTTCGTTAGGTCGATCTCTTTTTAAGTTATTTTTGTAATCCTCCTTCTTGGACCTTTTGTCCGGTCTCTTTCAGGGATTACTTTGATAACTTCTCGGTAGTAGGAGTCCGACTTGGTTATGTCGGTCTCCCTTAAGTTATTTTTTGTATTCCTCTTTCTTGGATCTTTGTCAGATCTCTTTTAGGGACTACTTTGATAACTTCTTGGTAGTAGGAGTCCGACTTGGTTATGTCGGTCTCCCTTAAGTTATTTTTTGTAGTCCTCTTTCTTGGATCTTTGTCAGATCTCTTTTAGGGACTACTTTGATAACTTCTTGGTAGTAGAAGTCTGACTTGGTTATGTCGGTCTCCCTTAAGTTATTTTTTTGTAGTCCTCTTTCTTGGATCTTTGTCAGATCTCTTTCAGGGACTACTTTGATAACTTCTTGGTAGTAGGAGTCCGACTTGGTTATGTCGGTCTCTCTTAAGTTATTTTTTGTAGTCCTCTTTCTTGGATCTTTGTCAGATCTCTTTTAGGGGCTACTTTGATAACTTCTTGGTAGTAGGAGTCCGACTTGGTTATGTCGGTCTCCCTTAAGTTATTTTTTTGTAGTCCTCTTTCTTGGATCTTTGTCAGATCTCTTTCAGGGACTACTTTGATAACTTCTTGGTAATAGGAGTCCGACTTGGTTATGTCGGTCTCTCTTAAGTTATTTTTTGTAGTCCTCTTTCTTGGATCTTTGTCAGATCTCTTTTAGGGGCTACCTTGATAACTTCTTGGTAGTAGGAGTCCGACTTGGTTATGTCGGTCTCCCTTAAGTTATTTTTTGTAGTCCTCTTTCTTGGATCTTTGTCAGATCTCTTTTAGGGACTACTTTGATAACTTCTTGGTAGTAGGAGTCTGACTTGGTTATGTCGGTCTCCCTTAAGTTATTTTTTTGTAGTCCTCTTTCTTGGATCTTTGTCAGATCTCTTTCAGGGACGACTTTAATAACTTCTTGGTAGTAGGAGTCTGACTTGGTTATGTCGGTCTCTCTTAAGTTATTTTTTGTAGTCCTCTTTCTTGGATCTTTGTCAGATCTCTTTCAGGGACGACTTTAATAACTTCTTGGTAGTAGGAGTCCGACTTGGTTATGTCGGTCTCCCTTAAGTTATTTTTTTGTAGTCCTCTTTCTTGGATCTTTGTCAGATCTCTTTTAGGGACTACTTTGATAACTTCTTGGTAGTAGGAGTCCGACTTGGTTATGTCGGTTTCCCTTAAGTTATTTTTTGTAGTCCTCTTTCTTGGATCTTTGTCAGATCTCTTTCAGGGACTACTTTGATAACTTCTTGGTAGTAGGAGTCCGACTTGGTTATGTCGGTCTCCCTTAAGTTATTTTTTTGTAGTCCTCTTTCTTGGATCTTTGTCAGATCTCTTTCAGGGACTACTTTGATAACTTCTTGGTAGTAGGAGTCCGACTTGGTTATGTCGGTCTCCCTTAAGTTATTTTTTGTTGTCCTCTTTCTTGGATCTTTGTCAGATCTCTTTCAGGGACTACTTTAATAACTTCTTGGTAGTAGGAGTCCGACTTGGTTATGTCGGTCTCCCTTAAGTTATTTTTTGTAGTCCTCTTTCTTGGATCTTTGTCAGATCTCTTTCAGGGACTACTTTAATAACTTTTCGTTTTGGGCTGACTTTGTTATGTCAGGCCCTTCTAAGTTAAAGTAATCCTCTTTAATAGGGTTGGCCAGACCTCTTTCTAGGGTTTACTTATAACTTGGTTTGACTTGGTTCGACTTCTTAACGTTCGACCAGTCTTTAAGTTATTATTTTAGCAATCCGTAAGACCTCGTCAGGTTCTTTTTTAGATCACTTTCGATAAATTCTTACATTATTCTGTGTTCATCTTTGCCGATTTGTAGAAAGTGGTTGTCATCTCTAGATCATCCTTTGGGTGAATCGCGTTTTCACCTTTATCGGACGGTTTGTCTTTATCGTGATCGTGCAGTGAAATTCTTTTTCACTTTCTGCCGATCTGTTGCTTTATAATCGGACGATGAATGCTTCAGATTAATGCGTCTTGAAATCTTTGTAGAATATCTAAAATATATTTTATTTAAAGGAAAAGTGCAAATAGATACATATAGGATATGGGATTGTCTGAGTCTCAACTTGGTGCCTCATTAAAAAACCTTTTCAGGAAAAAGAGTGCATCCAGTGATGAGATCTTTTATCTCTTCTTAACTGTAGTACCTTCTTAGGTTGCAAGCGTGCCACGATCTGGGAAGCTCTCGTCCATCGAGTTCAGACAGTCTGTAGTAGCCCTTTCCAAGCACTTCTACAACTGGGTCCTTTCCAGTTTGCTGCCAGCTTTCCTTCTCCTGGTCGAGTTGTTCCGATATCGTTTCGGATTAGGATGAGATCATTCTCTGCAAAACTTCTCGGCACTACCTTTCGATTATATCTGGAAGCCATTCGACGCTTTAGAGCTTCTTCCCTGATCCGAGCTCTTTCTTGGAGTTCGGGTAACAAGTCGAGCTCTTCTCTCTGAAGTTGGGAGTTTACTCCCTCATTATAGTGAACTACTCTGGGTGACCCTTCCTCGATTTCTACTGGAATCATTGCCTCTATTCCGTATGCTAATCGAAAGGGGGATTCCTTCGTTGTGGAATGCGGCGTTGTTCGATATGCCCATAAGACCTGTGGAAGCTCTTCTGCCCAGGCTCCCTTTGCATCTTGTAATCTCCGTTTTAGTCCGGCCAGTATGACTTTGTTAGCAGCTTTGGCCTGTCCGTTAGCTTGTGGATGTTCAACGGAGGTGTACTGGTGCTTTATATTCAAGTCGGCTACTAGTTTTCTGAAGCCTGCGTCTGTGAATTGGGTGCCATTGTCTGTGGTTATTGAATATGGAACCCCGAACCTTGTGACAATGTTTCTATATAAGAATTTCCGGCTTCTTTGAGCGGTGGCATTGGCTAGGGGTTCTGCCTCGATCCACTTTGTAAAGTAATCTACCCCTACTATGAGGAATTTAACTTGTCCTGATCCCTGTGGGAAGGGTCGAGAAGATTGAGTCCCCATTTTGCGAACGGCCAAGGCGAGGTCACGCTGATGAGCTCTTCTGGCGAGGCGATATGAAAGTTGGCATGTTTCTGACATGGTGGGCATGTCTTCACAAATTCTGTGGCTTCTCTCTGTAGAGTTGGCCAATAAAATCCCGCCCGGAGCACTTTTTTGGCGAGAGCTCGTGCTCCGAGATGATTGCCATAGATACCACCGTGTATTTCCTCTAGCACTTCTTTTGTGTTAGAGGTTGGCACGCATTTTAGTAAAGGTGTTGAGATTCCTCTTTTGTACAGGATGTTGTTTATGATGGTGTAGTACTGTGCCTCCCTTTTTAGCCTTTTTGCGTCCTTTTCTTCTGTGGGGAGTATTCCTGTTCTGAGGTAGTTGGCTATAGGGGTCATCCATCCTTGGTCCTGACTTGTTATAGTCAGGACTTTTTCCTCTTCGGAGATTGACGGGTTCTGCAACATTTCCTGGATGAGGCTTCTATTGTTGCCTCCTGGTTTGGTGCTGGCTAGTTTTGAGAGTGCGTCAGCTCGGGCATTTTGTTCGTGGGGTATATGGCAGATCTTATACTCCCCTATTTGTCTGAGCTGTTCCTTGGTTTTATCCAAATATTTTTTCATGGTGGAATCTTTGGCTTGGTAGCTCCCTGTTATTTGCGATGTGACCACTTGTGAATAGCTGTAAATGTTGAGTTTTTGAGCTCCGACTTCTTTAGCCAGCTTTAAACCAGCTAATAATGCTTCATATTCCGCCTGGTTGTTTGAGGCCGGGAACCCGAACTTGAGGGAGAGCTCAACTTGGGTTCCTTGGTTGCTTTCTATTATCACGCCCGCACCATTTTCAGTTTTATTTGAAGAACCGTCCACGTAAAGATTCCATTCTGTGGGGGTTTCTAGGGCATCTGTGAATTCTGTGATAAAATCGGCCAGATACTGTGATTTAATGGCCGTCTGAGCTTCATATTAGAGGTCAAACTCTGACAACTCGACTGCCCATTGTAGAATTCTGCCTGCTAGATCTGTTTTCTGCAATATTCCTTTTATGGGCTGGTTAGTTCGAACCTTAATGGTGTGAGCCTGGAAGTACGGGCGAAGTCGTCGAGATGTTAGGATAAGAGTATAGGCAAATATTTCTATTTTCTGGTAGTTCAGCTCGGATCCCTGTAGTGCCTTGCTAATGAAGTAGACGGGTTGTTGTCCATTTTCGTCTTCTCTGACTAGTGCTGATGCTACTGCCTTACTTCCCACCGCGAGGTATAATATGAGTGGTTCTCCAACTCGCGGTCGGGATAGGATAAGTGGCTATCCTAAGAACTTCTTGAGGTCTTGGAAGGCTTGTTCGCACTCTAATGTCCATTCGAATTGTTTTCCCTTTCTTAAAGTAGCATAAAAGGGAAGAGATCTTATCGCGGCTCCCGCTAAGAATCGGGATAGGACGGCCAGTCTCCCGTTGAGTTGCTATACTTCTTTAACACAGGTTGGGCTCTTCATGTTAAGTATGGCCTGACATTTGTCTGAATTTGCTTCAATTCCTCTTTGAGTGAGCATGAAGCCTAAGAATTTGCCTGCTTCTACTGCAAAGGTGCATTTCGCGGGATTAAGTCGCATGTTATGCTTCCTAATGGTGTCGAATACTTGAGACAAGTCAGACAACAGTGTCTCTTCGCCTTGTGTTTTTACTAGCATGTCGTCCACATAGACCTCCATGATGTTTCCGATGTGATCCGCAAAAACTTTATTCATTAGTCTTTGATAAGTAGCTCCTGCGTTCTTGAGACCGAAGGGCATCACGACGTAACAGTAGTTTGCCTTTGGTGTTAAAAATGAGGTCTTTTCTTGATCTGGTGGATACATGGGAATTTGGTTGTATCCTGAATATGCGTCCATAAACGAGAGATATTTATATCCAGAGGAAGCATCTACCAGGGCATCAATACTTGGGAGTGGGTATGGATCTTTTGGACAAGCTTTGTTGAGATCGGTGTAATCGGTGCACATTCGCCACTTCCCATTCGAATTTTTCACCAGGACGATGTTGGCTAGCCATAGCGGGTATTTAACTTCTCTTATAAATTCGGCTTCCAGTAGTGCCTGTATTTGCTCTTCCACAGCCTGGGATCGCTCTGGCCCAAGCTTTCTTCATCTCTGCTGTACTGGTCGAGATCCTGGGTAGACCGCCAACTTGTGGCACATTAGCTTAGGGTCTATGCCTGGCATATCCGCGGCTTTCCATGCAAAGAGGTCGACATTATCTCGTAAGAATTGTATTAGCAATTCTTTTAAATATCCTTTAAGGATGGTGCCGATATTAGTTATTTTTTCTGAGGTGTCCCCGATCTGAATTTTTTCTATCTCGCCCTCTGGTTGGGGGCGAAGATCTTCTCGTCGTTGAACTCCGCCCAACTCGATTGCGTGGAACTCTTCTCCTTTGCCTCTGAGGTTTAGGCTTTCGTTATAACAGTGTCGTGCCATCTTTTGGTCAGCTTTTATCGTGGCTATCCCTTTTGGAGTTGGGAACTTCATACATAGGTGTGGGGTCGAGACTATTGCGCCGAGTTGGTTGAGTGTTGTCCGACCTATGAGAGCATTGTAAGCTGAACTTGCATTGACTATGATGTAGTCTATTTTGAGGGTCCTGGATTGGTCTCCTTTTCTGAAGGTTGTATGTAATGATATATATCCTAGTGGTCAAACCAGGGTATCTCCTAACCCGAACAGACTGTTTGGATATGCCTTAAGTTCTTTTTCTTCTAAGCTGAGTTTGTCAAAGGCTGTCTTGAATAAGATGTCGGCAGAACTCCCTTGGTCTATTAAGGTGCGGTGTAGGTTGGCGTTTGCCAATATGATGGTGATGACCATGGGATCGTCGTGTCCCGTGATGATGCCGGACGCGTCCTCCTTAGTGAATGTCATCGCTGGGATGTTGAGTGCTTCCTCCTCTCCTTCGACATGATATACTTCTTTGAGATACCTTTTGCGGGAAGATTTGGAGATCCCTCCTGCTGTGAATCCACCATGTATCATGTGGACATGTCTTTCTGGTGTCCGAGGTGATCGTTCTGTTCGCTCGGTATCTTCATCCCTTCGCCTTTTTCTTTGATCATCATCTCGGGTGGCCAGGAATCGATCTAATTTTCCTTCCCTTACCAATTTTTCTATGATATTTTTTAAGTCGAAGCATTCGTTGGTAGCGTGTCCTCTGACCCGATGATATTCAAAATATTCCTTCCGATTTCCTCCTCCCCTTTTTCCTTTGAGGGGCCGTGCTGGGGGGATTTTTTTTGTATGGCAGACTTCTTTGTATATTTCGACTAGGGATGCTCTGAGGGGAGTATAATTATGGTATTTTTTAATTTTCTCCCCTTGTCGGTCTTCTTTTCTTTTAGATTCCTTGTCTCTGTCACGGTAGGAGGCCCCCGATTTCGAAGTCTCTCCTAACCGAGCATTTTCTTCCATGTTGATGTATTTTTCTGCCCATTCCTGCACTTCGTCTAAGGAGGTCGGGTACTTTTTTGATATAGACTGGCTGAAAAGTCCCTCTCGTAGGCCGTTGATAAGTCCCATGATGGCGGCCTCTGTGGGTAAGCTTTGTATGTCCATGCATGTTTTGACGAATCTTTCCATGTAGTTGCGGAGGCTTTCCCGATCTCCTTGTTTGATCCCTAGTAGACTGGGGGCGTGTTTAGCTTTATCTTTCTGGATGGAGAATCTGGCAAGGAACTTTCCGGCTAGGTCGTCGAAGTGTAAGATGGACATGGGAGGTAAGCTGTCGAACCATCTGATCGCCGTCTTCGTGAGGGTTGTCGGAAAGGCTTTGCAGCAAATGGCATCTAAGGCATCGGTAAGGTGCATTCTGCTTCTGAAGTTACTGAGATGATGATTGGGATCGGTGGTGCCATCATACAAAATCATATCCGGGAGTTTGAAGTCTTTTGGAATTTTGGTTTTCATGATTTCCCTGGTGAACGGATCTTGTTCTTTGCGTGAGCTTTTCTCAGGAGTGACCCGAGGGGCTTTTAGATCGGCTTCTAATTGCTGTAACTTGTCTTCCAATTCTCTACGTCGCCGTACTTCCTTTTGTAGATCTTTTCCGATTTCTCGTTGTCGTTGGGTTTCTTCTTCAAGTTGTTTCACGCGATCTTGAAGGGCTTCTATTGCTCCCGGTTTAGCTGAATTTTTGTCTCCATTGGATTCCAGAGTGTCTTTTGGTGGGGCGTCCGCATTTTTGTGCGGTGTTCTATTTTCTAGATCTGAGTCGTGGTCATTGTCATGGTTGTCCGCCATGGTGATGGGATGACTTCCAGGTCCCCGGCAACGGCGCCAATGTTCCGAGGGTTACCTGAAACTGGAGGTCAATCTCGGATGAGATCTTCGGTTCTGGTCGGAGATGACGTGTCCGGCTGGCTGGTGGCGGTCGGAGCTGTTGTGTCCGACTTGTTGGACTTGCTGCACTGCTGATCCTCGACCACCGGAGGGTGGGGGGTACCTGCAAGAGACTCCGATGCTTAAGTTAGCATGGGTATTAAACAGGTGTTATGTAGAATCAGAGTATGAGTTATACCTGGGTGCTCCAGTGTATTTATAATGGTGAGATGTGACCTTTTGGATAAGATAAGTTAGTTATCTTATCTTATCTTTATCTTTGAGTTGAGGTCAGCGTATCTTCAACGGAACTGCTTTCATCTCTATAGGCTTAGGCCGCCTTAGGATTCGGGTCGCGTTCCTCTATTTGGGCCGTTAATCTGGGCTCTCTTGTTGATTTGGCCGAGCTCTTTGAGAAGAGGTCGGATAGTCAGACCTGAAGAGGTCGGTCGCTCTACCTCGAATCATCCCAGGTCGGATAGCTCGATCCAGGGTATGAACAGTATCAATGCATATGGTTTTACATATTTAATGCATAAGCATGTACCCAATCCCATAATTTTCAAAAAAAAAATAAAAAAAAATACACTTTTACTTCAACCAATGTCCCAAGGTTCCCATACCCAAATGATACGCACCCTCACTAGCCTGAGCTAATCAAAGATCCAAATTAAGGACATTTATTATTTTTCGCTTAAGGGTAATGATGTGCTAACATTAAGAACAAAAGGGATTAAATAGGCTCAAGTTTGGCTAACAATGGTTGATAAAAGGTAGGATATTTGGGTAAGTGAGCTAAATGAAATGATGGCCTCAATCATATAAATGCATGTATACATGGAATAATGGACATATAGAATCAAACGAATCAAAGATCACAATCATAGAAAGAGAACAATGCACACAAGAATGAAAATAAGTGGTTATAAGATGTAACCATACAATTGGGCTCAAAACTCACATGCTTCTGTTCTTAGCTCAAAAACCATGTTCCAAAATACATTCTTCAAGCAAGTTCAACACAAAATTTTTTTTTTCAAATTGGTAGGGTGCCCTAAAAACAGTTTCTTGGAAAAGAAATCATCACCCTAACCAAGTAGTCCTAATATAAAAAGAAGTGGTAAAATATGTACAATTTCTAACTAGCATGCAACCTATCATGCAATGCAACAACTAACTAACAAGGACAAAAATTAAGAATTTGGTGTTGAAAAAGGAAGTTGTTACCCATGGAGGTCAGTCGGACGACCTCCCCACACTTAGAAATTTGCACCGTCCTCGGTGCATGCAAAGAAGAGCAAGGTGGATGGGTTGCTACAATTGATGAGTTCCTCCAAAAGGTTGTGCGAAAGGACTTGTTTGTTGCCCCATTTAGAAGCTTTTCCTTTTCTTTCCTTCTTGGTGGCCAACCTCAAAGGAGAGGAAAAAGAAAGAAAATTAAGCCTCAAACAAAGATATGAAAGCAATAGAACATAGGCAAGGGCTAATGCCAATTAAGGGTAGGGTTCTCACTACATGTTAGCTACGCATGTGAGTGAGGAAGCAATATAGGCAAATGGCATATCAATTAATACTTGATGCAAGAGTAAAGTCAAGGCATGAAGAGCACTTAAAAGCATCAAGTTCGACTAGAAAGAGTGGGTCATGAAAGACATGTAAGCTCATATCAATGCACAAAGAATATAAGGATCATCAAAGGTTAAGCATTGAATTAAATATTTCATTACCCATCAATATCAAACAAGTCTAGAAGCACCAAGATTAACCAAGAAATTCTCAATAATTGAGTAAGAGAATTCAACACCATTATTAAAACAAAATTAAAATGCAATAAATGAAAATAAGCAAATGTAATAAAAGAAAATGGAAGAAAAGAATTTTTTTTTTTACCGGCGCGGACGCATCATGCACGCTTCCGCGCCGATGCACAGTTTGGCTAAAGGAGGCGTACGCGCCAGGTGCGCGCACGCGTGGGTTATAGGCACAGGATAGACACAAACTGGGCATAACTCTCTGGGACATGTACCAGGAGGGTAGGTGACGCTATCGGCGCGCACGCGCACAGCGTGCGTGCGCGCGCATTGCGCGATTAGCTTCAACGGCGCGTACACGCCAGGTGCGCCCACACGCGGGTGGTTTGTGCCTCAGGCATGGTGCTGGCGCAGTGTAGGCGCAACTCTCGGCTCAATGTATGGAGCGGTGAGATTTTTGCATCCACGCGTCCGCGTACATGGCGCGTCCGCGTGGATGGTCAAAAATGCTTGAGACGCGCGTACGCGCCAGGTGCGCGCGCGCGGGTTGGTGCTCTGTTTTTCAAAATTTTTCCAAGTTCTTGCACCAAACCAAGCATTCCAAACCTCCAAACAGCTACCCAAACACCTTAAAACCTTATTTAACATATTATACTACCAAATAAACTCAACAAACAAAAAAAAAACATGAAATCAAACCTATTCTACCAATATTTACAATAGAGAAAAATGAAAAGAGTTTACCATGGTGGGGTGTCTCCCACCTAGCACTTTTAGTTTAAGTCCTTAAGTTGGACATTTGGGAAGCTCCTTGTTATGGTGGCTTGTGCTTGAATTCATGTTGGAACCTCCACCAATGCTTGGTTTTCCATTGTGCTCCAAAATTTCTAATGAGTTGCAACAAGTCTTGATGAAGTCCTTCACAAGCTAAGAGTTCCCAAAATTGATCCTCATATATACCCGGATCCCAAATCTTGTTTCTACACCCATCCTCAAGTTGATCATCACAATTCCAATTGGGTGAGAAGTGATCCGAATTCTCAAGTAAACACCAAAGCATCTTCCTATACCCCTTTAGTTGAGAATTATACCAACCATTGCACTTAGACTTTAGGCTTCCAACCATAAGGAACCTTGATTGGCATTTCCACCCACTACTCAATTTCCTTTTGTTCTTAACCCCACAAAGAGCTCTAAGTTGCCCATCCGTCTCAATCAAATCATATTCAAGTGGGAAAGTAAAGATTAGAGATAAGAATTTTACCCACTTGAATGTTATGTTGGATGGGGACTTAGGAAGGGACATCTCCAATGGTCATGTGAGTTACATTCCCTTGTGCTCTTCTTTGACTACCTCCACCTCTTGGCAAGCTTTTTCAACTTCAATTCTTTGCCCACCAACTTCTTCCACACATTCTTCATTGGTGGAGCTTGCCTCTTGATCACCCTCTTCCAATCTTTCATCATTCATACTATGCCTTGGAGGTTGCGCATCATCCTCCTCACCATCAAATTCAAGCTCATTGGAAGAAGGTTCAACAACTTCCACTAAATCATCGACAATGTCACTTGGTGTGGAAGTGCTCTCAAGTTTGAAATTCACCTCTTGTTCAACTTCCTCTAACTCTTCAACCACTTCTTCTTCTTCAACCACTACAAGAAAAATACCCATTCAGGTACACATGAAAAGTGTAGCCAAAAGTGAAAAAAAATGATGCCTTAGGCTACGGCTACGCTTTTTGGAGTGATTCATATTCGGCCGTTGCCTATTCTCAAAGGCTACGCTTTTCGCATTTGAGAATAGGCTACGCTTTTCAAGTGATGCTGTCCAGGACCAAAGGCTACGCTTTTCAGCTTTCATTTTTCCTGAATAGGCTACGCTTTTCAACGTTACTGCATCACTTGTAAAGCGTAGCCACATTGTATACCATAGCTACCTTTTATAAGCGTAGCCTTAGATCCCTCTTTTTTTTGTATATTATAGCTACTGTATATAAGTGTAGCCTTAGGTCCCTCATTGTTTTTTTTTATTTTATATATATATATATATATATATTCTAATAATTTTTTTTCTAAAACCTAATATTTAGTAATATGATTATATGTATAATCCTATTTTTTTTAATTAAATTAGTCAAAAATTATAAAATAAAAATAAATACATAATAAAAACATACAATATTTTTTTAAATAATAAAAATTATCCTTTAACAAAATATATTTATAATGAACTAAAAATATTGGGATGATCATAAATGAGTATTCATACATCTCACACTAAATTAAACATACCCATATCAAAATATACATTAGACCACTTAGAATTTACTACTAATAAACTATAAAAAACCAAAATATTGTATCCTACATAAGTATCTTCTAATAAAAGCTATTAACCTTCTGATAGAAGAGAAAAAAATCTTGTTCTTTAAATATCTTGTTCGACGGTTGGGTGAGTGGAACGCAGCTCCCTCTTAAGCTTCAGTCAGCTCCCTCCTTGGCCATCATTCTCTTTCTCTTGGTGCTATGATTGATGAAGAGCAAAAAACTTGAAGAACGCTCCTGTTTTTGCTCCCTCTCAATGTATAAAAGAATGCACAGCTTCTAGGACTAGTAGAGATGGATCACTTAAAAGATGGTGCAAAAGAAAACGAAAATGGAACATAATGTTGATTACTTATTGAAGCTGGCAAAGTGCAGTTGGAAACTTGAGCAATTCATTCACTTAGAACCATCAAGATTTAGGATAAAAATTCATTCATGTGATTTCATAGGAACAACTTTAGCTCAAACCATGTTCAGAAACTGAACTTATGATATGTATGTATACCAGCATAAACAAATAGCATAATATTCTCTATCTAAACAAGAAAATAAATAAAAGTGCTTTAAAATAATTGCTGAATTGTAATGGCTCAGATATATCAATTATTTGTTAATGAGAACTTATTACACTGGGTTGAAAATAAACAGAATAAAATTTTCCGAAAATTGGGTTACTTTCGATGTATATAATTGAAGATTTTGATTAATGAGTGTTAACAAACTAAAAGGAAAACCTGGGGAGAAATCACACGTCTGTCTGGATCTTTACTCTCCAAATCCTTTACACAACTTTCGGGATTCCATACAACAACACCACCCCACATCTGCAATATTCCAAAATAGGCTCTTCATAACAATCACAAATTTGGAATTTTATAAGACATGTAATATTACAAAATGATAAAGTAAGGAAATTTTGAAGGTGAGATGAATAACAGGAGATATAAAGCCATTAGTCTTGGAGAGATCTCTATTTGGAAGCTCCAATTGCAGAGGACATTCCTTTGCAGATGGTATATACCTGCCATTATATACAAGGAAACATTTAATGTAAGCTCTGTCTAAACGCAGATCAGAATCAACAAACTAATCACAATAGAGAATTGTAATAGCAGTAGAGACAATGAGACAGAAGAAATTTCAATTTTTTCCATTTAATGCTAGCACTAGGAAGGCTATCAAAAGTAAAAGAAGAAACGAATTCTTAGATTATGAAAAGAAGTAAATAAATCTAGGATTGAGCTGAAGAGTATACACCACAAGTTGCAATACTTTAGATCTCCCTCCCGCTGCAACTGAAGTATCTAGATGCCACTCATTTGAATTAAGCTGTTCAACATCAAAATATTTACATCAAATACATCACCAAATTTATTATTGTTGTATCTCAGATAGATATTAAGTAAATACTACAAGAAAAATTGCAAGGTTCTGCAGATACTTTCTAATGCATTAGCAGTGATAAAGAACTCACGTAAGTTGAACCATCTCTACAAAAGACATATGCATAACTCAATAGACACAGGAACTTCAAAATGTTCAAAGCGCTGTGACTTTATCTGATAATCACTAATTATGCCAACAAATCAAATATTTTCGGGTAGAAAGGCACATCATCTATCCAATGATACAAAAGTAGAAAGGGTCTAAAGTTAGAACTAAATAATGGTAAATTTGCTACAAACTATAAATAAGTCAAGACCAAAGAGAATGTATACAAAGAAAGGAAGATCTTTGGTACTGAATATGTGGCTTCCGTGTATATCATCCCAGTACGAAAAAGAAGACTTTGGCGTGTAGTATAAAACCTGCCAATTAGGAACAAGAAAATCATTCAAATCTAAACAATGCCACAACTTTTTAACCATCACATGTATAAAAGGCTATACCTGGCTTTCAACCGTTATGTTTGCTATAGGTTGCAAAGCTTGGATCACAGGATGCAACAGAGTCTTGTCAATTTCATGAAAACCCCTATATTAAGATCACCACAGAAACTTCAGGATGAAACTCTTTCGAAGAAAACTAAGCTAATAATATTCATGACAACACATATAAAAGCAAAAGAACAGTTCAACAATGATCTAGAATAACTGTTAAAGCCTCTATGTCACCACTTAAAACATGTGAATTCTGAGTGCCTAACTTATAAATAACACATCTAGATACAATATAGCAAAATAAATACTTATCATCCATCTAAGATGAATTTCTATGCCCTTCAATGTAAAAAGTTTTACACTATCCATCAATCAAATTGCAAGTGAGAAATCATAATGGGTACTATTGTAAAGGGTATACTAATCTGACACTTAATTGTATTTTCATTTGCTGACAGTGACACTTTACACTGTCAGTAAATGGAACATTAATTCCTATTTATAAAACATCAATAGCTAGTTTTTGAAAGAAAAAAAAATTGAAATAAAACCTCATTAAAAGAACACTGAAATGGAGTCTCAATTTCACAATCCATACCAATCATATATCCAATCTTGTGGCTCTGAATTGAGCAAACTGAACCTGCCATCAGCACCAACCGGCATGAACTCACTGCGAATCGAATTCCCTTCACTCCCGCCACTCATAAACAACCTGGCAAAGATCTCAGCTGTTCTTGAAGCCGCCTCATCCTCTGAAACGTGGCCGAGTACCCACGCATGCCGGTACTTACCCACCACAGCCCTCACTTCCCCTTCCTCCTTGTCCCCATTAAAAACCACAACACTATAACCCTTCCCTCCACCGCCTACATTCCCCAAACAACGCTTCAGCATCTCATCAAAATCTTCGTCACTCAACTTCCCGCCAAAAATAACTTTACCACACTTCAACGGACACTGAGCTTCCGAACCCTCCGTCTGCGCGCAACTGGAGCCCGAATCGATGACCACAGAGACGTCGTAGTCACCGCCGCCGCAATTGCCGCATCGCGAGGAGTTAGGGTTCAGTTGGGACATCTTGCGGGTAATTGCTGCTGCGACGTCGTTTGGACCGAGGCCGCGAGAAGCAAAGAAGTCAAAGCCGAAAGTGAGAACAGGAGCATGGCAAGCCCTAGCAGCGGCGGTGGCTTCAATTGACCCCAGGAGCGATGACAGTGCACGACGGAACAGCCTCCTTCTCTCTCGCGTCACGTCTTCGTCCTCTCTCTCCATCTCGTCTGTGAATCGTCTTTCTCTCTCTCTCCTCCGGACTCCCTCCTCCACGAAGGCGATGGCAGCGGCTGTAGCGACATTGCGGCGGTGACCCCCTCTCACTCTCTGTTCTCTCGCTCGTGCTCTCATCTCTGTCTTCCTCCTCTCCTCCCTCTGGTTCACTCATTCTCTCGGATCTGGGTGTGTGTGTGAAAGGAAAGGCTGCGTGCATTTAAACAATTAATTGGAAGGGGAGTTAGGGTTTTGAACAATTAATTGGCAGGGTTGGGAGGGTTTACGAAGTAGGTGCAGGGAGGTAGGGTTGCGAGGATGAATGAAGGTGCGTTCTTTGGAGGGAATGACAAAAATTTTACTAAGTGTATGTGACTTTGCTTTCAGGGAAAAAAGGGAAAAAATTCACTGAGTGTCAAATTTTTTGCTCTAGACACATTAGGCATCACTTTTAAAACACACCCAAAATTTAATAAATAGGCTACTCTCTAAAAGCGTCCCCTTTGATACAAAAAGTGAACCTATAGATATCAACCTACGGCTACGCTTTATAAGTGATTTTTAAAATACCTAAGGCTACACTTTTTAAATGATGCCACAATTGTGTATCTTTTTCTCATATAAAAAGGCAACACGGAGAAAAGCGTAGCCTATTCATAGAATAGGCTACGCTTTTCAAATGTAACTTAAAAAAAGTGTGGCTGAATGGGTATTTTTCTTGTAGTGAACAATCTCTTCCTCCACCACTTGTTGCAAGACATACCCCATCTCCTTGTCCTCAGATTGAGATTCTAAAATCTCCTTCATGCTCCTTCCTTCGGTTGATTTCTCACACTCATCCGTAGAGATGCTTTGCTTGTTGCAAGAGTTCCATGAGTCCAAGTTGGCTTTAATTTTGGCAAGGTTAGCCTCGATAACTTCATTCCTTCTCCTTTGGGCTTCCTCTTGCTCATTTTGACGGATTATTGCTTGAAGCCGATCCATTGCTTCATTGAGACGATCCATTGGCTCTTGAATGGATGGGTACGGGTGTTCTTCCATAGAGGGTTGTGGTGGAGAGGGGAATTCATTTTATGGTTGAAAGTTATCACACATGGGAGGTGATTCATCTTGGTGATAATATGGAGGTGGTGGTTCTTGAGGGTATTGGTGGTGGAATTGGGGTGGTTCTTCATATGGTTCATATGGTTCACAAGGTTGTTGGTATGGTGGATATGGGTTGGGGTCATATGGAGGTGTTTGGTGAAAAGGGGCTTGTGAGTAAGGTGGTTCAAAATTATGTTGAGGAGGTGGTTCATAGGCATATGGTGGTGGTTGTTGACAATCATAATAAGGGTCACCATATCCATTAGATTGATATGCATTAGGATGAGAGTTATACCCATAAGAATCCGGAGGTTGTTGTTGCCTAGAAGGTTGATCAATCCCTTGAGGCTCCTCCCATCTTTGATTGTTCCATCCTTGATGCACATCCTCATTATAGTTCCTATTTCCTATAACATAAATTGAACCAAACTCATAGCCAAAGTGATGAGAATTCATAGTAGCAAACAAAAACAAAAACTAACAAAAATAAGCAACAAGGTCCTAAGCCTAACAAAAACTAACAAATAAGTAAAAGGCAAACATATTCACAATATTCACAATAGCCAATAACATAACACCATTGCAACTCTCTGGCAACGGCGCCATTTTTGATGATCGAATTCTTGACGGTTTAGAATTTATCTAATGGAGTCTCGTTGTAAAGTATAGCTTCTAAACCAACCAAGAATCCTTTCATACAAAAATTTAGGTTGTCACATGTACAAACCCCAAATAAGAATTAACCGAAGTATTTAGACTTCGGGTCATCTCACAAGGAATTGCAATGAAGTGCTCAATTATTAACTATGAAGGGGGTAAGGGGGTTGGTTTTATATTTTTGCAAGAAAATAAAGGACAAGAAAAATTAAATGACAAGAAAGTAAAATGATAAGAACAAAAAAATAAAGGAAAAGAACTCTTAGCTAGACATAGGTAATTGAGATCACCATCCTTGTCTACAAACCATATATTGATAATTACGAGAGGCCAAGCTCATTAAGTCTACTTCCAAAAGTCTTAAGTACGTAATATCTACTCCTAGACTTGAAGTACGTCAAATGGCTTTGATCACATCAACCCATAAGTCCCAACCTACCTACTAATTAGATTAGTAGTGGGTTGGCGTCAATGAGTATCCAATTGATCACCAAGGGTTCTCAAATCACCAATTCAATGAGACCCAATGACTCAAGGTCACTCAATTCCCTTAGCCTAGGCCAAGAGTCAAGAAAACTACTCAAAAACTAAAGGAAACATTTTAACAAACACCTAGTGTGCAAGGAAAGTAAGCATCATAAAATGCAAGAATTAAGGAAACCCATAACTATCATTATCAAGAAATCAATAATAGCAAGCAAGATCAACATACAAGAACATGGAAATATATAATTGCATTAAAGAAAATTAAGATCCAATAACGTGCATCAACATAAAAGAGAGCGAAATAAGAAATTAACAAGAGAAACTACAAGATCAAAGACAATAGAACATTAAAATATCAAGAGAGTTGAAATCAAAACAAGAATTGAAAGACAAATTTGAGAGTGATTAACCTAACTCTACCCTAATTTCTATCCTAAATCTAGAGAGAGGAGAGAACCTCTCTCTCTAGAATTCTACCCTAAAACATGATGAAAAACTAAACTATGACTACTTTGTTCATTCCCCCTTCAATCCTTGGGTTCAATAGCATCAGAAATGAGTTGGATTGGGCTCAAAATGAGCTAGAAATTGCTGGGGACGATTTCACCAAAGTGGACCCACGGGCAGAATCGACGCGCACGCGTACATGGCGTGTGCGCGCCCCTGAGCACGAAGTAACATATGGAAAATTTTATATCATTTCGAAGCCCCGGATGTAGCTTTCCAATGCAACTGGAACCGCCTCATTTGGACCTCTGTAGCTCAAGTTATGGTCGATTGAATGCGAGAAGGTCAGGCTTGACAGCTTTACGGTTCCTTCATTTCTTCATGAGTTCTCCCACTTTGCATGCTTTTTTCCTCACTTCTTCCATCCAATACTTGCCTTATGAACTTGAAATTACTCAACAAACACATCAAGGCATCGAATGAAATTAAAGTGAATTAAAATCACCAATTTTAGGGCCTAAAAAGCATGTTTTCACATTTAAGCACAAATCAAGGGAGAATTGCAAAACCATGCTATTTCATTGAATAAATGTGAGAAAAGGTGATAAAATCCCGCAAATTAAGCACCAGATAAACCACAAAATCGGGGTTTATCAAGGAGGATGCCCGTCCACTTCATCATCCGGGGCAGGCACTATCTTGCCATCCTCTACCACATTGTCCAAGTTGAAGAGAGTCAGGTCAAGTTCAGGGGCTAGAACTTGGACCTGTGCCTTTAAATTTTCATAAGCACCCGTCACAGCATCTACCATATGACCCTGGAGATCGGCCTAATCTGCATGGGCAGAAGCAAGTCTCTCCTTCAACTCCAACAACTCAGCATAAGTACGGGTATAACGTTCCTTGTGTTTCTTCGCCATCTCCTCTGCCAAGTTTGCAGCTGCCTCAGCCCTGGTAGCCCGGGACTTTTCCTTCTCCAAATCCAACTCCAGCTTAATTACCCTGGCATCAAGCTCATCCTTCACCCCCTTTATTCTATTGAAACCCAATTTAGCATCCTCCAGAAAAGCCTTAGTCGCATGGACTGGGGAACCCAGAACAGTACGGAATAGGGCTGCACCCATATGGGCCATCCGAATACTGTTAGTGGTGATGAAATTCAAGTGATGAAGGATGGACACATCCTCCATTGGAAGTCGACCATAAGGAGCAATTTGATTATCAACAAACCCCACAGCATCAAAATTAGGGGCATCTAAGTCATAAAGATCCACAGTCTTCTGTTTTTTAGGAGGAGGACCAGCAGTAGGAGAAGAGACAGCACCAGAGGTTGACTGGAGAGGAGCAGAAAGAACCAGACGAACCTGAGGAGTCGGGATGATTTTCCTCGGCCTAGAAGTGTCCAAGGTCGGCTTCCTCGGAGGAACTTGAGTGGATCATTCTCCAGAAGCCTTCGCCGAGATGTTTTAAGCTGCAGTCGCCTTCTTAGCCCGACGATAAGCCTCTATGGAATCTTTAGACTTCACCATTTCTGAAAAAGGAAAACAGCAAAATCAAGTCACAAGTAAGAAAGGGATAGATTGGCAAACAAACAAACAAATAAAGAAAAGCTAAAAAAGAAGTCGGCAACTACCCAATTCAGCCCGAAGAAGGGAAGGATCTCCTAGAAATTTCTTCGTGTCGAGATGGGGAAGCTCTCCCCAATTCTCCTCCAACACATGCACAAAGGCCTGCACGACCTCATCCAGACTTTCCCAAGAATACCTAGCCACTACAACATTCTTTTGCCAGCACAAAGGGAAGGTAGGTTCATTATTTTCATCCAAAAAGAAGGGCCGAGCTCCCTCAACAGCTCGGACCTTGAAATAGTAATTCTTAAAATCCCTAAAAGACTCGTCATACATGGAGAACACTTTCTTTCCTTGGGTAGCTCGGAAGGAAATCCAGGAAGCTTTCTTCTTAGCTACCCCAGCCTTCGTCAACACAAAAAGATTAAGAGAGTTTGGGTAGGTCGGATATCCAGTTCCTGACATAACAATTGGAAGATTTTTATGAAACCCCATGAGTTCGGATGGAGCTGAGAAGGAGCTACATTGCAGGACCACAACAGCTCGGTCTCAAAAGAGGTAAAAGAAATGGTAATATTCAATTGACTGAAGAAGCAGTCATAAGCATAGAAAAAAGGACGTTCCCTTTGAGTCAATAGAGGAAAACTAACCCTCTCCTCAAGGTCAGGTGACACTAACTCATAATTTTTCTCCTGGTCCCGATTACTTCAAATCTTATGGTGTCTCCTAAGTTACACATAGTACTCAAGGTCAGCCACAGTAACACACATCAAAACAATAGAGTCCAGCCAATCAGACATGCCATCCAGGATCTTAGTAGACATCTCAACAATATTTTTGCTGGAAGACATGGGTCAACTATTTCTACAGTAAGAAAAAAAATGGGGTTACTACCAAACAACTCAGGCAAATAAGGAAACAGCTTGGACAATAACATATGAACATCAAGAGTCAGATACGGCAGTAAAAGGGAAATCCCAGGACTCACACTAAAGTCCAGGGGCACCCTTTGGAGGCAAGAACCCGGAAAGAAAGAAATCGACAGTCTATCCCCTAACATCTCTCAAACAAGAAAACACAATCCTTCTCTGGCAATGACACTCCACACAAAACAGCAAGAAAGTCATCATCACCAACAAAAAGTTTATCAACAAAAACCAACTGACAATTTATCATCAAAGCGACAAAAAGTTTTCAAAGCTATAACCTCAATATACCAACAAATCCGCAAAAGCCAAGACTTTGATCAGGGGGATACAACCACGAAAAGAGACAGAAATTCTGAAAAACAAAAAAACCCTAAGGAGGCGAAAACTATCAGGCGCACGTCACAGCAAAAGAGTGTAGGGATCACCACAAAGATGCAAGCTTTTTCAGAAAATCATGAAAACAAAATGTCAAAAAGAAAGACACAATCTTTTTTCGAAGTGGTCAAGATTCTCAGAGACAAAATTGGTAAAAATCACATGCAACAGTGGAGACATACAACAAGGCGACTAACGAAAACATAAAAGGGAAAGAAAATACCAACCTGTAGAGGAAGAAGAAGAAAGCGCGAGGGAAGGATCAGGAAGAAACAGCGACGAATCCACACCAACAATCGCTTTCGAAGCAAGGAAAGGGGGAAGCACGAAGAAGTGAAAACAGAGAGGGTAGAGGAACGAAGCACTGTAGCGAGCAAAAGCAAAGTGAAAGGAGAGGAGAAACTGAAAGATGAGGCTTAAAAATTCAAAATGAAATGAAAAAGAGGGAAAGAAGGTAACAGCAAAAGAGGAGTTAATGAGCATTTAACCCTCACACATTCCCAAGAAAGCGCAAACGTGCGCTACAATTAAAGAGAAAAAAGAAAAAAATGCTCCGCATTCAAGACCCAGCAAGAGTCATACTGGAGATCGATCCAAAGCGAAATGCTCGAGCTCGATTTCCTCAAAAGGATCGAAGTCTAAAGGACATGACCTTAAGGGAAAAGTCAAGCTCAAGTAGGGGCACTGTTCATACCCTGGGTCGAGCTGTCCGACCCAAGCTGATTGAAGACAAAGCGACCGACCTCTTCAGGTCGGGTCTCCCGACCTCTTCTTTTAAGAGTTTGGCCAAATCTCCACAAGAAGCCCAAGCAGGCCCAAACAAAGGGACAAAGCCCAATCTAAAGGCAGCTAAAGCCTAGAAAGATAAACGCAGTTCCCCTTAGAGATAAGATGACTTCACTTAAAGATAAGATAAGATAACTAACTTATCTTATCTAGAAAGGTCAGCCCACACTACTATAAATACACTGGAGCACCCAGGTATAACTGATACTCTGATTCTACTAAAATCCTGCTTAAAGCCCATGCTAACTTAAGCATCGGAGTCCCTTGCAGGTACCACCACCCTCCGGTGATCAACGATCAGCAGCATCACCAGATCCAACAAATCCGACACGATAGCTCTGGCCACCATAGCAGATCTCATCCGAGATCGACCTTTAGTTTTAGGTAACCCTCAGAACAAGTATGCTAGCCTAGGTGTGTGTGTTTTCACTTTCACTAGTGTTAAATGCTTGTTTATCCCCTGAGTCTTTTCAATTTGAATAAAAGAAATGGTTGAACAGAAATGGAATAGTTCTTTTTTAGCAAGAAGTGAAATAACAGTAAGTGGTGGTATATATGTTTGATTGTGTAGTAGCTCACTTATAATGAATAAAAGGATAGACTATCTCCCTTTTTAGTATAAACTAGCATGCTGTCTATGAATCTTAGCAAATAAGGGTCCTTGGATGAAAGAAAAACAAATAGAAAGAAAGAAAAAGAAAAGCCAAAAGTGGCAACCAAAAATAGAAGAAAGCAAAAGAATAAGGCTAGACGCCAATAGCTTGGACCTTAGGACATATGCTTGTAGTGTCTTTGTACTAGGATCTTCTTGGATGATTAGGTTCTATGAAGAGCTTTAACACTTGTTAACTTGGATTAGCTAACCCGGGATTATTAACCGAAAGTCCATTATCAAGAGCAACCTAGTTACAAGGCATTTAGTAACCCAAAGAGGTGCTGGGCACCAATGTCTTAAGAAGAATTGTGAGCCAAGTGTCTGTAGCGAATATGTGTTGAGTGAAAATAAGATAAGAAGCTGCTACAACACATGACACTAAGCTACAAGCAATGTTCTGAAAACCGGTTCGAACCGGCCGGTCGAACCGGTTGAACCGCGAACCGATGAGAAAAACGATTCGGTTATATGCTAAAACCGAAAAAAATGAAAACCGTTGTTGAACCGCTAAAACGGCCGGTAACCGGTCAGTCGAACCGAACCGGGACCCGGCCGGTTTTTTTCACTTTGCCCAAAAACTCTCAAAACGCGTCGTTTAGCACTCAGTAACCCCAACCTTACCCGTTACCAACCCTAACTCAATTGATTTAATAAATTGTTCATTGAGTGGAAGATGAAAATTTTCCATGATAAACCTACTCTTGCCATGTTAAACCTGTCATGTTAAACCTATTCAATTCATTTCATTATTGGCATTCATAACAAGGCCTCTCATCTCCTCTGTTTGTTCTGTTAGGCATATCCACAAACAAGTCTCGCAAGCCACAAGGGTTTACATAAGTGAGGGATTAATGTAGCAAAACTGCAGCAAGTTATAGCGGATTTTGATGATTGATGATAAACTTAGATGTTGTCATTTTATGTTTGGTTGGTTGTTTTTGTTATTTGATTTTTGAGTATGTATTTGAATGAGATTATAACATTTTGGTTTATGTAGTACTTTTAATTTGGATGATATTTTAAAATTTATATTAGACTATAATTATGTTTTAGTGTGTTTATTTATATTTTATTTATTATTTTATTATAAAACGGTTTTTTCGGTTCAACCACGGTCAAACCGGTTGAACCTATAAACCAGTAAACCAGTAACTAAAACGGTTCGATGACCGGTTCGGTTTTCAGAACCTTGGCTACAAGTGAGAAATAAGCTCACAGGAAAAGAGAAACAAAGAAAAGCAATTACCAAGGATGAGTGAATAATAAGAGGTCACAGCAGTATGTTAGTTGATGCTTAAAGGAGACATTCTAGTCCTAAGGATTAATAAGAAGTGAACTACAACATTTTCTGCATAGAACCCCATGAACTACTAAAAATGACTTGCTGATATGAACATCACTTTTTGTTTCATTCTTTCTTCTCAATAATTCAGTACTTGCTTAGGGACAAGTAAGATTTAAGTTTGGTGTTGTGAAGCCAGGGCATCTTAGGCTAGTTTCACTAGCCTTTTTCTTTGTTTTTAATAAGTTTTATGCACTTTCTTGAGTTATAAGTAAGCAATTGGGGTAGAAATTTATGCATGCCTAGATTCATCCAACCATAGTTAATTTGATGCAATTTCATGAGAATTATGCTTTAATTACTTGTATGCTAAGAATGATGAGAATTCTTATGACTTTAGCAAGGCTTTGATGCATGTATTGGTTGATGACAGGTGAAGGAAGGCATGGAAGGAAGTTGAAGAAGAAGCATGAAAAGATGAATGATGGAGGGCGGAAATCAGCCAATTAAGAAATCAATATAGAAATACGTTGCGAGTATAGTTCTTAACCAGCAAAAATCCGCTCATCAATTTAGAAAGGTTGTCACAAATTTAGAATAAAAATACTGGGAGTATGAATCCCAGTCGTCTCCCAACGAGTTGACAAAAGGGTGCTATCTTATTAATCAGGAGTTTTCCGAGAAATTTGAGAGTTGAATGACAGAAAATAAATAATTATAAATTAAAAGAGAATTATATATTCAGAATAAAAAGCCTTGACTGGGGGAATGATTAATTGGAAGTTCTATCCTTGTTAGAATTCTCTCAAGTGTAGTATAAAGAGGTTGTTATTTTCAATTAGTTAACCCTTACTAAATAAAGGGAAGTTAAGTGATTGAGCTAACTCTTATTCGCAAATCCTAGTCCTCTCCCTTGGGAAGGTCTAGCGTTAGTAAATAGAGAATTAGCCAACAACTTCCAATTTAACTAATCACTTGAGCATTCCAACTCAAGTGTCTCCTTTTAATCAACCCCCATGTCAAGTTGGGAGTATACTCCATTGACATGAAAATTACTTGCACAGAATTGAAAAGGGAATAAAAGGAAGACATGATAGACAATAACTACAAATTAATTAAAAGTAAAAGTAGTTCTTTGCATTAATAAATTCTAAAAACAACCCAATTATAACTCTAAACAAGAATTAAGAATATAGAAGAGTAAGGGAATAAGAAAACAAACTAGAATAATAACTTCAATGGAGGTTATGACTCTTCTCAATATCCAAAGCAAAAGCATAAAACTAATAAACTATGAATGTAAAGAAAACCTAGAGGAAGAGTGATTTTCTCTCTAGATTTAGATCTAAAACTAAAACTATGCTAATGAGAATGTGTGTTGAGTCTCTGCATATTCCCTGGCTATAGTCTGTGTTTTTGGGCCAGAAACTAGGTCAAAACTCCGCCCAAAATTGCCCCTAGTGTTTTCTGTTATTTCTGCAGATTGCGCATGTCACGCGTACGTGTCAATCACTCATACGCGTTGCTGGTCATCTTCGTGTGTCACGCGTACACGTCATGCACGTGCACGCGTCGTCTTGCAGAACTCCAATCCACGCGTAGGCGTCAGGTACGCGCATGCGTCGCTGTGAAAATCTCCAGATCATGCGCACGCGTGAGCCATGCGTGCGCGTCGATGCTCGCTGGTTGTCTCCTTTATTTCTTATGCTCCTTCCATTTTTGCAAGCTTCCTCTCTATCCTCTAAGCCATTCCTACCCTATAAAGCCTAAAAGCACTGAACACACAGATCACGGCATCGAATGGTATAAAGAAGGATTTAAAATACACAAATTAAAGGCTTAGGAAGCATGTTTTCAATTATGGGACAAAACTAGGAAGGAATTGTAAAACCATGCAAATTGTATGAATAAGTGGGCAAAGACTTGATGAAACCACTCAATTGAATACAAGATAAACCATAAAATAGTGGTTTATCAACCTCCCCGCACTTAAACATTAGCATGTCCTCATGCTTAGCTCAAGGAGATTAAAAGACTAAACAAGGGAAAGTAAGACTCATGAAATGCAACCTATGTATGAATGCAACTATATGCCAAGATGATTCTGCCTACTTGGTTAAAAGTAAATAAGTTCTTCAAGACAAACATAAATCAGATATCACTAATTAAAATCATACAGTGAAGACAAGTAAACTTGTAAGAAGACAGCTTAATGTGGCAGAAATTGGCGAGTTAAGAAATTGTTATAAGAGATACGTTGCAAGTACAGTTCTTAACCAACCAAAAATCCACTTATCAATTTAGAAGGGTTGTCACAAAATTAAAATTAAAATACTGGGAGTATGAATCCCAGGTCGTCTCCCAACGAGTTGCAGAAAGATGTGCTATTTTATTAATTAGATGTTTTCAAAAAATGGTTGAGTTGATAAACAAGAAATTAAATCAGAGAATTTATGTAATTTAAATAAAAACCTTGACCGGGAGTAGATTATTTGGAAGCCCTATCCTTGATGGAGTTCTCCCAAGATAAAAGTGATAATTAAAGGTTTCCTGCTCAGTTATTGTTCACACCCTGGGTCGAGCTATCCGACCCGGGATGTTCAGTAACAAAGCGACCGACCTCTTCAGGTCAGGCTATCCGACCTCTTCTCAAAAGAGGTCAGCCAAATCGACAGGAAACCCCAGTAAAGGGCCCAAATAGAGGAACACGACCCAAATCTAAAGGAAGTCCAAGCCTATAGAGATCAGGGCGGTTCCCTTGAAGATAAGCTGACCTCAACTCAAAGATAAAGATAAGATAAGATAACTAACTTATCTTATCTAAAAAGGTCACTCCACACCATTATAAATACACTGGAGCACCCAGGTATAACTCATACTCTGATTCTACAATAAACCTGCTTAATACCCGTGCTAACTTAAGCATCGGAGTCTCTTGCAGGTACCCCCCACCCTCCGGTGACCAAGGATCAGAAGTGCAGCCAGTCCAACAAGTCAGACACAATAGCTCTGGCCGCCACTAGCCAGCCAGACACGTCATCTCCGACCAGTATAGAAGATCTCATCCGAGATTGACCTACAGTTTTAGGTAACCCTCAGAACATTGGCGCCGTTGCCGGGGAACCTGGAAGTCATCCCATCCCCATGGCGGACGACCATGACAACGACCACAATTCAGATCTAGAGGACAGAACGCCGCACAAAAACGCGGACACTACACCAAAAGATACTCCAGAATCTAACGAAGACAAAAACTCATCGAATCTAGGAGTAATAGAAGTACTTCAGAATCGTTTAAAGCAACTTGAAAAAGAAAGCCAGCATCAACGAGAAGTTAGCAAGGATCTATAAAGAGAGGTAAGGCGACGTCGAGAGTTAGAAGATAAAATCCTACAACTCGAAGCCGATCTCAAAGCAAAGGCTACCCGGACCACCCCTGAGGACAATTCACGCAAAGATCAAGATCCATTCACTAGGGACATCATGAAAACTAAAATTCCTAAGGACTTAAAACTCTCGGATATGACTCTGTATGATGGCACTACAGATCCCAACCATCACCTCAGCAACTTCAGAAACAGAATGTACCTCACCGACGCCTCGGACGATGTTCACTGCAAAGCTTTTCCAACGACTCTCACGAAGACAACAATTAGATGGTTCGATAATTTATCTCCTAAGTCCATCTCAAGCTTTGACGACCTAGCCAAAAAAATTCCTGGCTAGATTCTCCATCCAAAAAGACAAGGCCAAGCACACCCCCAGTCTACTAGGAATCAGGCAAGGAGATCGGGAAAGTCTTCGCAATTACATGGAGAGATTCAACAAAACATGCCTAGACATACAAAGCTTGCCAACAGAGGCCACCATCATGGGCCTCATCAATGGCCTACGAGAGGGACCTTTTAGCCAATCTATATCGAAGAAATATCCCACATCTCTGGATGAGGTGCAGGAGCGAGCGGAAAAATATATCAACATGGAAGAAAACTCTCGGTTGGGAGAAGCCTCAAAATCCGGATTCTCCTACCGAGACAAAGATAAAGAATCCAAAAAAAAAGGAAGATCGACAAGGGGAGAAAATTAAAAAATATCACAATTACACTCCTCTTAGGGTATCCCTGGTAGATGTCTACAAATAAGTCTGCCATACAGAAAAGATACCCCCAGCTCGATGATAAACCCTGATTTCGTGGTTTATCTTGTGCTTATTTTGGGGGATTTTATCAATATTTCTCACACTTATTCACAAGAAATGCATGGTTTTGTGTTCACTTCCCAATATTGCTCTATGATGAAAAACATGCTTATTTTACCTTAAAATTGCCATATTTTAATCCTCTTCTATTGTCATTCGATGCCGTGATATCTGTGTTGAGTAATTTCAGGAATTATAGGTTAGGAATGACTCAGAAGAGAGGGAGAAAGCATTTACAAAAAGGGAGGAACATGAAGAATTGAAGTCTTAGGAGCAGCAGCATCGGCGCGCCCGCGCACTCCACGCGCTCGCGTGGATGGAACTGACTAGAAGCGGCGCCAAGGATGGACGCATCCGCGCAGATTGGAAGATTTCCATCGACGCACACACGCAACTGGCGCGCACGCGTGGATCACAAAAGTAATCGGCGCACGCGCACACATGGCGCACACGCGTGAGAAGCTGCACGTGACCTCATTAAGAGAAATCGTGCCTGGCGATTTCTGAGGCCAATGAGGCCCAATTTCAAGCTGTTTCTGCATGGAAAAGACCCAAGGATGCTTGGGGGGGAAAGGGGGATGACTCATTTGGAGACTAGGAGATAATTTTAGAGTTTTTTGGTTCTTTGGTGATTCTAGAGAGAGAAACCCTTGTTCCTCTCTAGATCTAGTTTCCATTTTGATTTTTCCTTGTTGATTTGTGAATTGGATTTGTTGATTACAGTTTTAATTGTTCAATTTAATTTCCTTGCTACAATCTTGCTTACATCTAGTGATAGTTTAATGATTCTTGTCAATTGTTATTTTACCCATTTCAAGAATATTGTGAATCTTGTTTTGTTGATGTTACATTGATGATTTCTATGTTTAATCTTGTTGATTGTTTGATTGTATGTTGATCATTGTTAGTGGGTATTTGTAGAATTCAATTTAATTACTATTTTGAACATGTCTCTTGTTAGCACTTACCAAGTGTTAGATGAATTGTTTACTTTGATTATAGAGTAGTTCCTTCTCACTCTTGGCCTAGGTCAAGGAAATTGGGTAAACTTGAGTCATTGGATCTAATGGATTTGATGATTTGGGAGCCCTAGGTGGTCAATTTGATACTCATTGACACCAACCCACTACTAATCTAATTAGTAGGTAGGTTGGGACTTATGGGTTGATGTGGCCAGGGCCATTTGACGTACTTCAAGTCTAGGAGTAGATATCACGTACTTAAGACTTGGGAGTAGACTTAATGAGCTTGGTTCCTCATAATTGTCAAGATGAAGTGTTGGACAAGGATTGTGACCCCAATTCCCATGTCTAGCCAAGAGTTATTTTTATCATTCATATTTGAAAACCGATTTCCAATTTCAAGTGTCTTAGTCATAGTTATTCGTTTAGCTTAAGGTAGAATTAAGTAGAATATTGCTTGCTCATTGGAATTGCTTAGTTTTTGCTTACGTAGTTGAATTCGTTTATTGCAATTTAAGATTACCTGCGTGTTGAGTTTTCCATTTATTTTCATGCTCATAACTCTCAACCCCAGATTTCTAACCAATGTCGAAGCACATGTTTGCCCATTCTTCGTGAGACGACCCGAGGTTTGAATACTTCGGTTATTTCTATTGTGTTGAACTTGTGACAACCAAATCTCTCTTCTAAATTTGAACCCCGAGGATTGTTGTTGGTAGGCTATACTCACAACGAGGTGATATTAAAGAGAAAAATCTTACCAATATAACATCCCTTGGTTGAACATTGTCAAATTTATGGCGCCGTTGCCGGGGAATGGTTGCAACATATGCCTTGATATTGGTTATGTGAATATGTGAATACTGTAGATATTTTTCTCTTTCAATACTTAGCTAAAGTTTAAATTTCTTTTGCAATTGTACTATGACTTTCAAGTTTGATGACTCGGTCTCAACCGAATTCTAGCTTAGCCAATTTTGATCCTGAAATTGAAAGAACTTTCTTGCACACTCGGCAAGCTAGAAGGCGATTGGACTACACGCCTAGTACTTCGGCCTCTCTTGAGGAAAACACCGAATCATTAGACGCCACCGAGGGTGACTTGGAGTCTGTTACTTCCTATTCCTCTATTGACACTACTAATACATCTTTGCATCCTACAAGTGAGCCATACATGGCGGAGCCACGCCGGATCACTTTGCATGAGCAAGGAGCTCCGGATATCATACTTCAACCGTTACAAGCAAGGTATCCTAACCTTGATCTAAACTTTGAGTTGAAGAGTAGCTTGATAAATCTACTTCCTAAGTATCATGGGTTGCCGGGTCAAGACCCCATCCGACATTTGAAGGATTTTCATGTTGCTTGTTCTACGGCTCGAAGGCATGGAGCCGATGAGGTAGCCATCATGGTTTTTGCCTTTCCTTTTTCTCTTGAAGCACAAGCAAAAACATGGTTTTATTCGCTACCGGATGATATTGTGACTAATTGGGATTTCCTGAGAAGAGAGTTTCTTGACAAGTTCTTCCCACCGGAGAAGACCGAGTACATCCGGAAAGAGATTTCGGGCATAATGCAAAGAGACCAAGAGAGCATGTATGAGTATTGGTCTCGGTTCAAAAGGCTATTGGAGTCATGTCCACATCACGGAATGACCACTCGCTTGCTCATTAGCTACTTTACCGGAGGTCTTTGTGCGAAAGATAGAAGATTGCTTATCGCCTCTAGTGGCGGATCCCTTTCGAAAAACAAGACGGAAGGAGAAGCTTGGGATTTGATAAAGGATGTCACCGAATCTACACAACACACAAGAGTGAGGAATAACCCCCTTAAGGGTGTGGTAGAACCGTCCCCCTCCGAAGCAAGTCTAACCAAGGCACTTGGGGATATGGCCACCATCCTTACACAAATTCAAAGAGATCAAAGGGAGTATTACTCCAGCAAAGCCATCCAAGCCCCTCTTCCGGTTGCTCAACTTGAAGGCCCTCCTAGGATTTGTGGATTGTGCTCTAGCACTACACATTACACCGACCAATGCCATCAAATTCAAGAGGAACATGCCCTTGTGGTAGCCAATGTGAATTACAACAACCGTCCACCATATCCTTCTCAAGGCCAAAATAACTACCACCAAGGTAGCAATCAACATCAAGGGTGGAGAGATAATTCACAAGGAAGCAATCAGAACCAAAGATGGAACAACCCTTCTTCTCATCACAATAACAACCAATCTTCATCCCAATACCACCACAATAACACTAACTACCAAGCCAACCAAAACCAAAACAACTACACCAAGTACCAAACACCACACCATAGACAACAAAACCAAACTCATACATCTTCCAACAATCAAGTTGATGAACTTAGAGCCACTATGGAAAAACGAGATAAGATCAACAAGGCTCAATTTGAGGCCTTGAACACTCAATTGACTAACCTCACCAACATACTCTCAAAGATGAACATGTCAAACCAACCACCAACTCTCAATAACAACACCACCCAACCCTCAAGTTCATCCAACCTTCCATCCCAACCCCAACCAAACCCAAGAGGCGGTCTCAATGCCATCACTCTACGGTCGGGGACTACATTGGAGGAGATACCCCCAAGAGTCATGGGAGAGATGCATGAGGAAGAGGTAGTTGTTGGAACTCCACATGAAGAAGAGGTGGTAGACAAAAGGCATGAGGAAGAAGGATTAAACCTCAAGGAACCCAAGAGGAAAGCCATAGTCAATGAATCAATTCCTATTCCATTTCCTTCCATGGTGAAGAAAGCAAAGAAGACACCGAAATTTGATTTAGACATGCTCCAAGTGTTCAAAAAGGTCGAGGTAACCATACCACTCCTTGACGCTATCCAACAAATCCCCAAGTATGCAAAATTTTTGAAAGACTTGTGTACACACAAGAGTAGAATAGGGGAATTGGAGACACTATCCTTGGGTAGTTCGATTTCTTCCTTGATGGAGCATATTCCAAGAAAATATGGTGACCCTGGACCGTGCTTAGTGTCTTGTTGTATTGGTGGATACACTTTTCATGACTGTATGTGTGACTTGGGAGCTTGTGTTAGCATCATGCCGCTTTCCATCTATGTGCGATTGAATTTAGCCCCATTGAAGAAGTCGGTGGCGAGGTTTGCCTTAGCCGATAAAAGTGTGATCACAGTAATGGGAATAGCTGAAGATGTACTTGTGGCAATTAAGGATTTGGTTTTTTTGGTTGACTTTTACATCCTTGAGATGCACCCAACGGAAGGTAGAAGCTCATCCTCCGTCCTACTTGGTAGACCTTTCCTCAAAACCTCCAAATTCAAGCTAGATGCTTTTACTGGTGTATATTCCTTTGGAGTTGGAGACAAGATTATCAAGTTCAATTTAGAGGAAGCCATGAAACATCCTCCCGAAGAACATTTTATGCTCCGATGCGACATAATTGATGAAGTGGTAGCGGAAGTACAAGAAGAAGATCATGACAAGTCGAGGTACCTCACCGTTGAGGACATAGATGACCAAGAGGATGAACTTAAAGAAGTTGTCAAGAATGAGTCTCACAAGCTTGATGAAATGGAACCTCATCTTGAGGTAGCAAGTGAACTGAAACCCCTTCCCTTCCATCTGAAATATGCATTCCTAGAAGACAACTGTGGGTTTCCAGTTATTATTGCCAGTGAACTCTCAAGTGAAGAAGAGAAAAAACTCCTAGACGTTCTAAGAAAGTACAAGAAAGCGATAGGATGGAGCCTTGCGGATATTGTGGGGATTGACCCGCATAAGTGCATGCAAAGGATATTTCGCCAAGATGGAGCCAAGCCGGTTCGGCAACCACAAAGGAGTCTCAACCCAACCATCCTTGACGTAGTGAAGAAAGAGGTCACCCGACTACTGGATGCGGATATCATATACCCTATTTCTGACAGTGAGTGGGTGAGCCCGGTTCAAGTTGTTCCTAAGAACTCGGGCATCACAACGGTCAAGAAGGAAGACGGAGAAATGGTCACTAAAAGAGTGCAAAATGCGTGGCGAGTATGTATTGACTAAGAAGATTGAATGCCGCCACACGGAAGGACCATTACCCCTTACCCTTCGTCGATCAGATGCTGGACCGCTTAGCAGGTAAATCTCACTACTGTTTTCTTGATGGATTTACTGGATATTTTCAGATACATATTGCTCCTAAAGATCAGGAGAAGACCACGTTTACATGTCCGTTTGGCACCTTTGCCTATAAAAGGATGCCATTTGGACTATGTAACGCACCTGCTACTTTTCAGCGGTGCATGATGAGTGTCTTCTCCGATCTAATGGAGAATTGTCTAGAAGTTTTTATGGATGATTTCAGCGTTTATGGTGTCTCATTTGATTGTTGTTTGGAGAGCTTGGCCAAGGTCCTAGCTAGATGTGTTGACACCAACCTTGTCTTAAATTTTGAAAAATGTCACTTTATGGTACAACAAGGCATAGTGTTGGGACATGTAGTATCTCATGAAGGCATTTCTGTGGACCCGACCAAGGTCGATGTTATTACTACTTTGCCTCACCCCTCATTCGTGAGGGAGGTCCGCTCGTTTTTGGGATATGCAGGATTTTATAGGCGCTTTATCAAGGACTTCAGCAAGATTGCCTTGCCATTGTCGCGCTTACTCCAAAAAGATGTGGATATTGAGTTTGACAGTAAATGTGTAAAAGCTTTTGAAGAGTTGAGGAAAATTCTCACCATAGCACCGATTGTGCGAGGCCCCAACTGGACGTTGCCGTTTGAGATAATGTGCGACGCGTCAAACTATGCTGTGGGTGCCGCGCTTGCACAGCGCGAGGGTAAACTTCCTTATGTCATTGCCTACTCTTCTAAGACACTAGATGCCGCACAATCCAACTATACCACTACCGAAAGCGAGGCCCCATGCCGTTTGAGATAATGTGCGACGCGTCAAACTATGCTGTGGGTGCCGCGCTTGCACAGCGCGAGGGTAAACTCCCTTATGTCATTGCCTACTCTTCTAAGACACTAGATGCCGCACAATCCAACTATACCAACTATACCAAAGAACTCTTAGCAATTGTTTTTGCCTTAGATAAATTCAGATCTTATTTGCTTGGAATCAAAGTGGTAGTATATTCAGACCATGTGGCGTTGAAGTACTTTCTAGCCATGAAAGAATCAAAGCCAAGGCTAATTCGTTGGATATTGCTTTTGCAAGAGTTGGATTTAGAGATTAAGGATATGAGTGGTTTCCAAAATTTGGTGGCGGACCACTTGAGTCACATAGAGCACTTAAAGAGTGACTCCACTACTATCAAAATGCATTTCCTCTTGATAGCTTGCAAGTAATATCCGAGGTAGTTCTTTGGTATGCATGCATTGCTAATTATTTGGTTGGCCGCATCTTCCCTCCAAAATTCTCTAAGCATCAAAGGGACAAGCTCAAGAGTGAGTCCAAATATTACATATGGGATGAACCATATTTGTGGAGATGTGATGCTGACCAAATAATTAGAAGATGTGTTCCACAATCCAAGTTTTAGTCTATTTTAGAGGCTTGCAACTCTTCTGAAAGTGGTGGCCACTTTGGTCCTCAAAGAACTGTTAGGAAGATATTAGACTACAGATTTTGGTGGCCCACACACTCTTTAAAGATGCAACCCTTTTTTGTAACTCTTGTCACCAATGCCAAAGATTTGAAAACATATCCAAGAGGGATGAGATGCTCCAACAACTCATGTTGTTTTGCGAAATTTTTTATGTTTGGGGTATTGACTTTATGGGTCCCTTTTTAAACTCTAATGGTTTATTGTATATCTTATTAGCTGTTGATTATGTCTCTAAGTGGGTGGAAGCAATTCCAACCCGTACTGACGATGCTAACGTGGTTGTCTCTTTTGTTCGGAATAACCTCATTTGTCGCTTTGGATCACCGCGAGCAATCGTGAGTGATAAAGACACTCATTTTTGTAATAAGAGAATGACAGGTTTGATGAAAAAATATGACATTATTCACAAGGTGGCTAAAGCTTACCACCCCCAAACAAATGATGCCACCTTGTGAATGATGCCATACTTCTTCATCAACCCTGTCATTCTCTTGTTGCAAAAATGAGAGCCTTGATCACTCACGATTGCTCGTGGTGATCCAAAACGACAAATAATGTTATTCCAAACAAAAGAGAGAACCACATTAGCATAATTAGTTCGGGTGGGAATCGCCTCCACCCACTTGGAAACATAGTCAACAACTAGCAGAATATATATGAAACCATTAGAGTTTGGAAAAGGGTCCATGAAGTCAATACTCTAAACATAAAAAATTTTGCAAAACATGGTTTGTTGGGGTATCTCATTCTTCTTGAAAATATTCCCAAACTTAAGGCATTGTGGACAAGAGCTACAAAAGAGAGATGCATCTTTAAAGAGTGTAGGCCACCAAAACCCGCAGTCTAAGATCTTTCGAGAAGTTCTTTGAGGACCAAAGTGGCCACCACCCTCAGAAGAGTAGCAAGCCTCCAAAATAGATTGAAATTCGGATTGTGGAATACACCTTTTAATTACTTGGTCGGCACCACATCTCCACAAGTATGGGTCATCCCATACATAATATTTGGATTCGCTTTTAAGCTTATCCTTTTGATGTTGAGAAAAATTGGGAGGAAATGTGCGACCAACCAAGTAATTGGCAATAGGTGCATACCAAGGAATCACCTCAGATATTGCTAGCAAGCCCTCAAGAGGAAATGAATCATTGATAGGAGTGGAATCGCCCTTTGTGTGCTCAAGGCGACTCAAGTGATCCACCACTAAATTTTGGGAACCACTCCTATCTTTGATCTCTAGATCAAACTCTTGCAAAAAGCAATACCCATCAGATTAACCTTGGTTTCGATTCTTTTTTGGCCAACAAATACTTCAAAGCCGCATGTTCCGAATATACTACCACCTTAGAGCCAAGTAAATAAGCCCAGAATTTATCCAAGGCAAACTTATGTCATTGCTTACTCTTCTAAGACACTAGATGCCGCACAATCCAACTATACCACTACCGAAAAAGAACTCTTAACCATTGTTCATGCCTTAGATAAATTCAGATCTTATTTGCTAGGTTCAAAGATAGTGGTATACACGGATCATGCAGCTTTGAAGTATTTATTGACAAAGAATGAGTCAAAGCCTAGACTCATACGTTGGATCTTGCTTTTGCAAGAATTCGACATTGAGATTAGGAACCGGAGTGGATCTCAAAACCTGGTTGCGGATCATTTAAGCCGCATTGAGAATTTAAAAACTTATCCATTTCCGATCAATGACTCATTCCCATTGGAAAGTTTGCATGCTGTGTCAGCTAGTTTTCCTTGGTTTGCCCCAATGGCAAACTACTTGGTTGTAAGAATCTTCCCTCCCAACTTTTCGAAAAATCAAAGGGACAAGTTGAGGAGTGATTCCAAATATTACATTTGTGATGACCCTCACTTGTGGAAGAGAGGTGTAGACCAAGTAATCCGAAAGTGTGTCCCGGAATCCGAATTTCAACCAATTCTGGAAGCTTGTCATTCGTCCGACTGTGGTGGCCACTTTGGCCCACAAAGGACCGCTAAAAAGGTGTTGGATTGCGGATTCTGGTGGCCAACCTTATTCAAGGATGCTAATCGGCTATGTGTGTCTTGTCATCAGTGTCAAAAGTCAGGAAACATATCCCAAAGGGATGAAATGCCTCAGCAACCTATGTTGTTCTGTGAGATATTTGATGTGTGGGGCATTGACTTTATGGGACCATTTCCTAACTCTATTGGGTATCTGTACATTCTGTTAGCGGTTGACTACGTGTCAAAGTGGGTAGAGGCCGTGCCTACCCGCCTTGACGACGCTAACACCGTTGTTTCTTTCATTAGGAATCACATTGTATGCCGTTATGGGTCGCCACGAGCAATCGTGAGCGACCAAGGATCCCACTTTTGTAACAGGAAGGTAGAAGCATTGCTCAAGTGCTATGGAGTATCGCATAAAGTTACTACTGCTTATCATCCGCAAACAAATGGGCAAGCAGAAGTTTCCAACCGGAAAATCAAGAGAATCTTGGAAAAAGTGGTCAATCCATAAAGAAAGGATTGGAGCCTCTGGATAGGAGATGCACTATGGGCTTACAGAACGGCTTACAAGACTCCGATAGGAATGAGTCCCTTTCGGATCGTCTATGGTAAGGCATGCCACCTTCCGGTGGAGATTGAGCATCGAGCATACTGGGTGGTAAAGCAGTGCAACATGGATTTGGCCAAGGCAGGTGAAGCTAGGAAGTTACAATTAGAAGAGCTTGAGTGTTTGACGAACGAGTCATATGAGAATGCCCGAATTTACAAGGAAAAGACCAAAGCATTCCATGACCATCACATTCGGAAGAAGGACTTTAAAGAAGGAGATGAAGTCCTCCTCTACAACTCAAGGCTCCGATTTATGCCTGGCAAGCTCCGTTCTAGGTGGGAATGACCTTTTAAGATGAAAGAAATGAAGCCCTACGGAGTGGTGGAATTATTTGATCCCAAAGGTAAAGCGACTTTCAAGGTGAATAGGCATAGAGTGAAGAAATATCATGGTTGCAAACCTCCAAGGGAGCTAGAGGTGTACATATTGGAGGATGCACCAAGTAGAGATGAAGCTTGAGAAGAGGACCGTCCAACTTAAGGACGTTAAAGAAAAGTGCTTGGTGGGAGGTACCCCACCGTGGTAAGATCTTCCTTGTTTATACCATCTTGTAGTATCTTTAATTCCTTGAATTTTATGATCTTTTGATGATTGATTGAGTGCTTAAGGATGCTAGCTTTGTTGATTCTGTTAGATAGGTAGAATGTTCATTTAGATAGGTTGTGAAAGAGATAAAGAAAACACAAAATTTTTCTTTGAAAAAGAGCACCGACGCGCAAGCGCACAGTGCGCGCGCGCGCCGGTTGCGAATTTCCATTTTCAGGCCAAAAACCCGAGAGTCAGGCCAACTTTGTGCCCAACTCGCGCCAGGCACCCACGCGTTTGCGTACATGCCGCCTGCGCGCACCATTGCCAGTTGACCATCGACGCTCAAGCGCACTATGCGCGCGCGCGCCGATGGAGCTATATGAAGTCTCTGGTACAAAAACCAGGGAGTTGTGTCACGATTGGGCCAACTTTGTGCCAAAACTGACGCGTCTGCGAGTATTGCGCGCCCGCACCATCTGTAGAATACCACAAGCACGCGCCCGCGCATGGTGCGCGTCCGCGCGCATGCCTCCCTGGGTCACCCTGGTACAAAAACCAGAGACTTGAGCCAGGTTTATGCCACTTTTGTGCCTGGGGCACAGCTCCTTTCGCGTGCACACGCCACTGACGCGTACGCGCCCTCAGTTAGCACCTTCACGACGCGTCAGCGCATCTTGCGCGCGCGCGCCATCTGCGCGAATCAGTTTAATACTTCGCGCCGTTTCACTCCTTTCTCACTCACATTCTCTTCTTTTTCTTTCTTAGTTCACTCTTCCCCTCTCTTCATCATTTCTCTTCTCTTCTTCTTCTTCTACAACCCACCACCATTGTCTCTGGCCACTCACCGGTGACAACCACCTTTTCCGGTGGCGCTACATTTCTCCTATTTTCTCTCTCATCTTCACAAAAGAAGATTCAACCTTGCTTTTTCATACTATTCAAGGTTTAACTTCTCCCTCCCCCTTTACCTTTGCTTTTTCTTATACTATTTCTTCTAATTAAAAATGCTTCTTATCATCTTACTTAGTTTCTCTTTTGCTTGATAATGATATTTCTTGTTTTTGTTTGCTTATTTGCCCTCTCTTTTCTTTGTTTCTCCATGGATGTTGAACTTGAACTTAATTTGCATTACTAGATCTTTTGTCACTCTTTTACCATTGTGTGATGTTTATGTGGTGATTGATGTTCTATTTTGGATTTTAGATTGGTTTAGTATTTCATAATTGCTCATTGCTTGATTATTGCTGATGCGCATAAACTAGTTATGCTACGATTTAGGAAATTGCACGATCGGCAAAATTCCTTCCGGCAAGTGCACCGGTTATCATCAAGTAAAAACTCACAATAGAGTGAGGTCGAATCCCACAAGGATTGGTTGAGTGAGCAATTCGGATTAGAAGTGTGTTCTAGTTGAGCGGAATCAAGATTTGAGATGAGAATTGCGGAATGTAAAATTGGCGGGAAAAGTAAATGACAAGAAAATTAAATGGCGGAATCTTAAATTGCATGAATTAAAGAGCAGAAACTAAATTGCTGAAATTAAAAGGGAATGGGGGTTGATTGCATGAATTGAGTTGCAGAATGTAAAGAGAAGATGGAAATTAGAATTGGGGGATTCATTGGGTTATAGGAGATATTGAGATCTCCGAATCAAAACACGTTTATCTCTTCCTCAAGCAATGCGTTCATTGAATTTTGCTTGGCAATCTTATATGATTGGATCCCAATCCCTTGGCTCACCAATTCTCTCTAAAAACAAACAAATTCCCAATCCCTTGGTTTAAATGTTCATAAGAAGAGATGATGCTCGATCACTGATTATACCACACAGTTTCATGAACCACAATTTGGTAGGATTACATGTCACAATATCCATCCAAACCCCAATCCAATTCACTGTGAGAAAGCTTCTCTAGCATGAATCCTCCATTCCTTTCCCAAGGTTTCGAAGGATTCCAATTATGGGTAGTTTCTTTCCCAAGAAAACTACCCAATGGAATTAGATCGAGAAGCTTTCTAACAAAATTCAAGAGAAAAGATTGAAGAAGAAGATAAACTATTATTGATTCATTGAATTACAATAGAGCTCCCTAACCCAATGAAAGGGGGTTTAGTGAGTCATAGCTCTGAATTCAATTACAAAAATATGAAAACTAGCTCAAAGTGAAGGTAAAAAAAAGTCCCCATCAGGGGCTGGATTCCCCTTCAATCCCCCTCAGGGGCTGGATTCCCCTTCAATCCCCCCTTTTCAGAATGCAGAAACTAAGGCCTTTAAATAGGCTCCCTAAATTACAAAATGAAAATGAAATTAAAAGCAAATTACAATCAAATGAAAATAAACTATTCTAGATGATTCTTGTGGCCTTGATTTGGTGTTGTTGATGGGCCTTGCTTGCTTGAAGGGTAGAGTGACATAATTGATCCAAAAAGGATAATGATCCATTAAACTACACTCAAATGTTGCACCCCCTTTCTTGAGTCGTCACTTTGTTCTCTTGCCAACCTCACCAATTTGATGCCAAATATAGACTATTATACCTCGTTGGAAAGCTATGGATGTCAGATTTCTAACGCAACTGGAAGCACCTCAATTGGATCTCTATAGCTCAAGTTATACTCCATGGAAGGTGAAGAGGTCAGCTGGCCTGATTGCATGTTGGTACTATGCTCTTCTATGCACATTACAGGGCTGTTTTCTCCCTCAATTTTTAGTATCCACCATGCATGCCATATATGCTTGGAAAGCTCTAGATGTCTCCAATGCATTTTGAATCACCTCATTTGGAGTTTTGTAGCTCAAGTTATTTATGTTTGAAGAAGGCATCGTCAAGCTGTTCCATATAACACGTTTAAGCTTCAGTTTAAGGTTAAACTGAAGCTTAAACGTGGAAATGGAAAAGGTAGCCCTGGAGGTCGAACACGTTTAAGCTCCAGTTTAAGGTTAAACTGGAGCTTAAACGTGGAAATGGAGAAAGCAACCCTGGAGGAGAAAACTTGGTCGAACACGTTTAAGCTCCAGTTTAAGGTTAAACTGGAGCTTAAACGTGGAAATGGCTCCCAGGTGCATTTCCCATTTCTGGCGTTTAACCTCCAGTTTAAGGT
>NC_029785.2:47335161-47360448 GCF_000816755.2 Arachis ipaensis | reverse complement strand
TAGTGAGTCATAGCTCTGAATTCAATTACAAAGATATGAAAACTAGCTCAAAGTGAAGGTAAAAAAAAGTCCCCATCAGGGGCTGGATTCCCCTTCAATCCCCCCTTTTCGGAATGCAGAAACTAAGGCCTTTAAATAGGCTCCCTAAATTACAAAATGAAAATGAAATTAAAAGCAAATTACAATCAAATGAAAATAAACTATTCTAGATGATTCTTGTGGCCTTGATTTGGTGTTGTTGATGGGCCTTGCTTGCTTGAAGGGTAGAGTGACATAATTGATCCAAAAAGGATAATGATCCATTAAACTACACTCAAACGTTGCACCCTCCTTTCTTGAGTCGTCACTTTGTTCTCTTGTCAACCTCGCCAATTTGATGCCAAATATAGACTATTATATCTCGTTGGAAAGCTATGGATGTCAGCTTTCTAACGCAACTGGAAGCACCTCAATTGGATCTCTATAGCTAAAGTTATACTCCATGGAAGGTGAAGAGGTCAGCTGGCCTGATTGCATGTTGGTACTATGCTCTTCTATGCACATTACAGGGCTGTTTTCTCCCTCAATTTTTAGTATCCACCATGCATGCCATATATGCTTGGAAAGCTCTAGATGTCTTCTTTCCAATGCATTTTGAATCACCTCATTTGGAGTTTTGTAGCTCAAGTTATTTATGTTTGAAGAAGGCATGGTCAAGCTGTTCCATATAACACGTTTAAGCTTCAGTTTAAGGTTAAACTGAAGCTTAAACGTGGAAATGGAAAAGGTAGCCCTGGAGGTCGAACACGTTTAAGCTCCAGTTTAAGGTTAAACTGGAGGTTAAACTTCAATTCCAGCATTATATGGCTTGGTAGTTTAAGTTCCAGTTTAAGCTTAAACTGGAACTTAAACTCCACATGTGATATTCAAGCTTCCTTTATTGATTTTGTTGCTTCCTTGCCTAGCCTCTTCTTCCCTGAAATCATCCAAACAATTGCATCAAAGTCTTGCAAAAATTCATGAGAATTCTTCCATTCATAGCTTTCAAGGAATATAACTAAAAACTCATGGAATTTGCATCAAAATCTTCATGTTGAATGATTTAAGACAAGCATGACTATTTGGCCCAAAATGATTACTTAAGGCTCAAGAAAATGCATAAAACAACTAAAAATAAAAGAAAAAAGGCTAGTGAAACTAGCCTAAGATGCCTTGGCATCAATTGCACGGCAAGTGTTCGAGGAAATGCACAACTACCATTTTAGCTCATTTTAGTCTTACACTTTCAAATTGGTGCTCCCTCCTCATTCACTTGCTTCCTCTTAAATGCATTGAGTCTAATTTATGTGCTTAAGGTTCATACTTGCCAATCCTATATTAATTGAACATGACTTGCTTTTTACTAAGGATGCTTGAGACTACTCTTCTCATGCCTTTGCATGCCTTACTTTCTCTTGCATCACATGCCAAATGATATAACCCTTGCTTTCATATTCATCATGGGCATGACAAATCACTTGCATGTTTTCATCAATTTGTTTCTTGGGTTTAATGTTTTCCTTCCTCCCATTTCCTTTTAGGATGGCCACCAAAAAGGGCAAGGAGGTAGCTTCGAGGAAACCGGCCGCAAAAAGGGTACCCCAAGGATCAAATTCTAAGGCGCGTTCTTCAATAGGAGCCAAACCTTTATCAAAGAACGGAAAGACACCCGCTCCTATTGATGAGGATAACAAGGGCAAACCAGCACGAGACTCTTCAAGGTTTCCCAACCGCTTTTGTGAACTCAAGTTCCCTTCCATATCCGTAAGGAACTATCATCCTGAGCATTTGCTCACTCCGCCGGACAAGATTGCTCCTTAAATTCTACCCCGTATCGAAAAGCGAGGATGAGAGTTTCTTTTGAGGAAACCAAGGGAAATCAACCTCTCTTGGGTGGAAGAATTTTACACCAACTACCACCTTCCCTCTCTTCAATCGGTATACATGCGCCGTAAGCAAGTCTCAGTTTCAGAAGAGGCTATTCAGCAAGTACTTAATGTTTTACCAGTGCCAAGTGCCATGGATGGCTACCAAAAAATTCTACGTCAGCGTGAAGAGTATGGATTCGATTGGGACTCGATACTCCGAGTCGTTGCTGAGCCAGAAACTTTTTGGATCCAAGGTCGACAGCGAATGAGGCCCAATAGTATCAACGCTCGCTTCCTTACTGTGGAAGCTAGAGCCTGGGCCCAGATCCTTTCTCACTATGTGCTACCTAGCACTCACAGGTCGTCCATCACGGCGGACCTTGCCTTGCTTGTTTGGTGTATTCTCACGGAAAAGCCGGTGAACATCCCACCTCTTGTCAAGCAAGCAATGAGTCAAGTTCACGACCGGGGTAACCTGCCATTTCCAGCCTTGGTATCTGACTTAGTTGCTGCTGTGGGTGTTTCTTGGAAAGCCAAGGATAAGAAGATCATGGTTCCGGCTAAGGGCGATGTGGTCCCAAGCAGAAAATACCTATATCTTCCCATGAACAAACCAAGCCTTGACATGGCCCCGCCACTTCTTCTTCCCTCGAGCTCATCACCACCACCACTGAGATCCACAGAACAAAGGATAGAAGATCTTCACCGGAAGCTGGATAGGTATGAGCGGCGCAACCACCGCCGATACACCCACCTCAAGAAGCTTGTGTGCATATCTCTCTCTCCATGAATGTGATCCTTGATTTGTCTAATTCTATATATCCATTGCTTTGTGTATGAATGCATTTGCCTGATTGAGGCCATCATTTCAACAGTCACTTTCCCAAATAGCCTTAACCCTTATATCCACCATTGCTAACCAATTTTGAGCCTTTGATAAACCCTCTTGTTCTTAAATGGAGCACGTCAACAACCCTAAGCGAAAAACCATGAATGTCCCTGAATTTGAATCCTTGATTAGCTTAGGTAAGTTAGGTTGTGTATCATTCATACAGGAGGGGTATACTTTGGAAATTCGGGTAGATATATAGGCATGTAATTGTAGTGTAATTGAAAACTCTAGAATTTTGGGAACATACTCATGTGCTAAATGATTACACCGTATGCATTGACACTTTGGTTCACTAAGAAACCCCAAGAAAAAGGGGATGTTGATAATGTTATATGTTAAAAAAAAAGGGAAGAGAAAGAAATGAAAGGGGACAAAAATGTCCCAAGATAAAGTAATAAAAACAATGCATATAGTAGGTGGACTGAAAAGAGGCATGAGTATGCAAAAGGGTAGAAATTCAAGGGTAGCTAGGAATATATTGTAGTTGTATAGGTTGTTTTAGGTGTCTAGTGGGATCCGAGGTTGATCAAGGACTCAAATTTTAAGCCCACTTAGCCATATACATCCTTACCTTCACCTTAGCCCCATTACAATCCATAAATAAGACCTCATGATACTTGTAAGCATGCATTAAGTAATTGTCGATTGATTAGATGAAAGACAAATCTTGGAAAGCATGATTAGGAGGAGATTGAGTGACGAACCCTAGACACTTGAGCGAATAGAGCGGATACACTTCCGGTGAGGGTTCGATGCTCAATGCTTGTTCTCGGCTTTCACAAGCGTTCGCATAGCAAGTCATATGCACTCTTTAGTGATGTTCAGTTTGGTAGGATTCGTGAACTGCATACTATCTTCACCCTATATGCTCACATGTATTCTTGAAGGATGGATTCACTTTTGACCAAGTAGGTAGATGACTTTACATTAGTTACATGCATCCGTTTAGATACTTAGCATTTCATAAACCCTTTCCCATCATAATCTTTGGTCTTTTTATTTTAAGCATGAGGGCATGCTTGGTTTAAGTGTGGGGAGATTTCATAAACCCCGATTTCGTGGTTTATCTTGTGCTTATTTTGGGGGATTTTATCAATATTTCTCACACTTATTCACAAGAAATGCATGGTTTTGTGTTCACTTCCCAATATTGCTCTATGATGAAAAACATGCTTATTTTACCTTAAAATTGCCATATTTTAATCCTCTTCTATTGTCATTCGATGTCGTGATAACTGTGTTGAGTAATTTTAGGAATTATAGGTTAGGAATGACTCAGAAGAGAGGGAGAAAGCATGTACAAAAAGGGAGGAACATGAAGAATTGATGTCTTGGGAGCAGCAGCATCGGCGCGCCCGGGAACTCCACGCGCTCGCGTGGATGGAACTGACTAGAAGCGGCGCGCAACGATGGACGCATCCACGCAGATTGGAAGATTTCCATCAACGCACATGCGCAACTGGCGCGCACGCGTGGATCACAAAAGTAATCGGCGCGTGCGCACGCATGGCGCGCACGCGTGGGAAGCTGCACGTGACCTCATTAAGAGAAATCGTGCCTGGCGATTTCTGAGGCCAAGGAGGCCCAATTTCAAGCTGTTTCTGCATGGAAAAGACCCAAGGATGCTTGGGGGGAAAAGGGGGATGACTCATTTGGAGACTAGGAGATAATTTTAGAGTTTTTTAGTTCTTTGGTGATTCTAGAGAGAGAAACCCTTGTTCCTCTCTAGATCTAGTTTCTATTTTGATTTTTCCTTGTTGATTTGTGAATTGGATTTGTTGATTACAGTTTTAATTGTTCAATTTAATTTCCTTACTACAATCTTGCTTACATCTAGTGATAGTTTAATGATTCTTGTCAATTGTTATTTTACCCATTTCAAGAATGTTGTGAATCTTGTTTTGTTGATGTTACATTGATGATTTCTATGTTTAATCTTGTTGATTGTTTGATTGTATGTTGATCATTGTTAGTGGGTATTTGTAGAATTCAAATTAATTACTATTTTGAGCATGTCTCTTGTAAGCACATACCAAGTGTTTGATGAATTGTTTACTTTGATTATGGAGTAGTTCCTTCTCACTCTTGGCCTAGGTCAAGGGAATTGGGTAAATTTGAGTCATTGGGTCTAATGGATTTGATGATTTGGGAGCCCTAGGTGGTCAATTTGATACTCATTGACACCAACCCACTACTAATCTAATTAGTAGGTAGGTTGGAACTTATGGGTTGATGTGGCCAGGGCCATTTGACGTACTTCAAGTCTAGGAGTAGATATCACGTACTTAAGACTTGGGAGTAGACTTAATGAGCTTGGTTCCTCATAATTGTCAAGATGAAGTGTTGGACAAGGATTGTGAGCCCAATTCCCATGTCTAGCCAAGAGTTATTTTTATCATTCATATTTGAAAACCGATTTCCAATTTCAAGTGTCTTAGTCATAGTTATTCGTTTAGCTTAAGGTAGAATTAAGTAAAATATTGCTTGCTCATTGGAATTGCTTAGTTTTTGCTTACGTAGTTGAATTCGTTTATTGCAATTTAAGATTACCTGCTTGTTGAATTTTCCATTTATTTTCATGCTCATAACTCTCAACCCCGGATTTCTAACCAATGTCGAAGCACATGTTTGCCCATTCTTCGTGAGACGACCCGAGGTTTGAATACTTCGGTTATTTCTATTGGGGTTGAACTTGTGACAACCAAATCTCTCTTCTAAATTTGACCCCCGAGGATTGTTGTTGGTAGGCTATACTCACAACGAGGTGATATTAAAGAGAAAAATCTTACCAATATAACATCCCTTGGTTGAACATTGTCACTCGACCACTCAAAGGCAAAAGAGGAGGAGGAAATCGGAATGAATACTGTGAATATCACCGAGTCTAAGGGCATTCCACCAACGAATGCTTCGACTTAAAAAACATCATAGAAAAATTAGTGAGAGAAGGAAAACTAGATCGGTTTCTGGCCACCCGAGAGGATGAGCAAAGAAAGAGAAGAAGGGATGAAGATGTCGGACGAATCGAGCGATCACCTTGTACGGCAGAAAGACATGTCCATATGATACACGGAGGATTTACAGGAGGAGAAATCTCCAAATCATCCTGCAAAAGATATCTCAAAGAAGTATATCATGTCGAAGGAAAGGAGGAAGCACCCGACATCCCTGCAATCACATTAACCAAAGAAGACGCATCCGGTATCATCTCAGGACATGACGACCCCATGGTCATCACCATCATACTGGCAAATACCAATCTCCACCGTACATTAATAGACCAAGGGAGCTCCGCTGACATCTTATTCAAAACTGCCTTCGACAAGCTCGGCTTAGAAGAAAAGGAGCTTAGAGCATACCCGAATAGCCTGTTCGGACTGGGAGATACCCCAGTACAACCACTGGGATATGTGTCACTACATACAACCTTCAGAAAAGGGAACCAATCCAGAACACTCAAGATAGACTACATCGTGGTCGACGTGAGTTCAGCCTACAATGTCCTAATAGGTCGGACAACACTAAATCAACTCGGCGCAATAGTCTCAACTCCATATCTATGCATGAAATTCCCAACTACAGAAGGGATAGCTACGATAAAAGTAGATCAAAAGATGGCACGTCACTGTTATAACGAAAGTCTAAACCTCAGAGGTAGAGGAGAAGAGTTTCATACAATTGAGCTTGGTGGAGTTCAGAGATGAGAAGAACTCCGTCCACAGCCCAAAGGAGAAATAGAGAAAGTTCAGATTGGAGACACCTCAGACAAAACAACTAATATTGGCACGATCCTAAAGGGAGACGCAAAAGAATTACTAATACAGTTCTTACGAGATAATGTCGATCTCTTCGCATGGAAAGCTGCAGACATGCCAGGCATAGACCCCAAGCTAATGTGTCACAAGTTGGCGGTCTACCCAGGATCTCGGCCGGTACAGTAGAGACGAAGAAAACTTGGGCCAGAATGATCCCAAGCTGTGGAAGAACAGGTACAAGCACTACTGGAGGTAGGATTCATAAGAGAAGTCAAGTACCCACTATGGCTAGCTAACGTCGTCTTGGTGAAAAAATCAAATGGAAAATGGTGAATGTACACCGACTACATCGATCTCAACAAAGCCTGCCCAAAAGATCCTTACCCACTCCCAAGTATCGACACTCTGGTAGATGCTTCATCCGGATATAGATACCTCTCGTTTATGGATGCAAATTCCGGATACAACCAAATCCCCATGTATCCACCAGATCAAGAAAAGACCTCGTTTTTGACACCAAAATCAAATTACTACTACATTATGATACCTTTCGGTCTCAAGAATGCGGGAGCTACTTATCAAAGGCTAATGAATAAAGTCTTTTCAGATCATATCGGAAAAATCATGGAAGTCTACACGGACGACATGTTAATAAAGACACAAAGCGAAGAGACATTATTGTCCGACCTGGCTCAAGTGTTCGACACTATAAGGAAGCATGACATGCGACTCAATCCTGCAAAATGCACCTTTGCAGTAGAAGCGGGCAAATTCTTAGGCTTCATGCTCACACAAAGAGGAATTGAAGCAAATCCGGACAAATGCCAGGCCATACCTAACATGAAGAGCCCAACTTGTGTCAGAGAGGTATAACAACTCAACGGGAGATTGGTAGCCTAATCTAGATTCTTAGCGGGATCAGCGATAAGATCTCTCCCCTTCTATGCCACTTTAAGGAAAGGAAAGAAGTTCGAATGAAAAATGGAATGGGAGCAAGCCTTCCAGGATTTCAAAAATTTCCTGGGACGACCACCTATCCTAACTCGACCACGAGAGGAAGAACCACTCGTATTGTACCTTGCGGTAGCAAGTCGGGCAGTAGCCTCAGCACTGGTTTGAGAGGATGACAAAGGGCAACAACCTGTATACTTCATTAGTAAAGCGCTGCAGGGATCCGAGCTGAACTACCAAAAAATAGAAAAGTTCGCCTATACTCTCATACTGGCATCTCGACGACTTCGCCCATACTTCCAGGCTCACACCATTAAGGTTCAGACCGACCAGCCCATAAAGGGATATTGCAGAAAACAGATCTAGCAGGCAGAATTTTACAATGGGCAGTCAAGTTATCCGAGTTCGACCTCCAATATGAAGCTCGGACAGCCATCAAATCACAATACTTGGCTGACTTCATTGCAGAATTCACAGATACCCTAGAAACCCCCACAGAATGGAATCTTTACGTGGACGGGTCCTCGAATAAGACTGGAAGCGGCGCAGGTGTGATAATAGAAAGCAACCAAGGAACCCAAGTTGAGCTTTCCCTTAAATTTGGGTTCCCAGCCTCAAACAACCAGGCGGAATATGAAGCATTACTAGCTGGTTTAAAGCTGGCTAAGGAGGTTGGGGCTCAAAAACTCAACATCTTCAGTGATTCACAAGTAGTCACCTCACAAATAACAGGGAGCTACCAAGCCAAAGACCCCACCATGAAAAAGTATTTGGATAAAATCAAGGAACAGCTCGGACAACTCGGGGAATATAAGATCTGTCACATACCCCGCGAACAAAATGCCCGAGCTGATACACTCTCAAAACTAGCCAGCACCAAACCAGGGGGCAACAATAGAAGCCTCATCCAGGAAATGCTACAGAACCCGTCAATCTCAGAAGAGGAAGAAGTCCTAGCCATAACAAGTCAGGATCAAGGATGGATGAACCCCAAAATTAATTACCTCAAAACAGAAACACTCCCCACAAATAAGAAGGAGGCAAAGAGGTTAAAACGGGAGGCTCAGTACTACACTATCATAAACAACACCCTATATAAAAAAGGGATTTCAATACCACTATTAAAATGTGTGCCGACCTCCAACACAAGGGAAGTTTTAGAGGAAGTACACAGTGGCATTTGTGGTAATCATCTCGGAGCACAAGCTCTAACAAAAAAGTACTCCGGACAGGATTTTATTGGCCAACTCTATAAAAGGAAGCTACAGAGTTTGTAAGAACATGCCCAACATGCCAGAAACATGCCAACTTTCACATCGCCCCGCCAGAAGAGCTCATCAGCGTAACCTCGCCTTGGACATTTGCAAAATGGGGACTCGATTTTCTCGGACCCTTTCCCCGGGGATCGGGACAAGTTAAATTTCTCATAGTCGGGGTAGACTATTTCACAAAGTGGATCGAGGCAGAGCCCCTAGCCAACGCCACTGCTCAAAGGAGCCGGAAATTCCTATATAGGAATATTGTCACAAGGTTTGGGGTTCCATACTCCATCACTACAGACAATGGCACCCAATTCACAGATGCGGGCTTCAGAAAGTTAGTAGCCGACTTAAACATAAAACACCAGTTCACCTCCGTCGAACATCCCCAAGCCAATGGACAAGCCGAAGTGGCCAGCAAAGTCATATTGGCTGGGATGAAACGGAGACTGCAAGATGCAAAGAGAGCTTGGGCCGAAGAACTTCCACAAGTCCTATGGGCATATCGAACAACGCCACATTCCATCACAAACAAATCACCATTTCGATTAGCATACGGAGTGGAGGCAATGATCCCAGTAGAGGTCGAGGAAAGGTCGCCTAGAGTGGTTCATTACAATGAGGAAGCCAACTCTCAACTTCAAAGGGAAGAGCTCGACCTACTTCCTAAAATCCAAGAAAGAGCTCGGATCAGGGAAGAAGCACTAAAACGTCGAATGGCTTCCAGATATAATCAAAAGGTAGTGCCGAGAGGTTTCACTGAGAATGATCTCATCCTAATCCAAAATGATATTGGAACAACTCGACCCGGAGAAGGAAAGCTGGCAGAAAACTGGAAAGGACCCTACCGAGTCATAGAAGTACTCAGGAAGGGCTACTACAGACTGTCCGAATTTGAAGGACGAGAGCTTCCCAGATCATGGCACGCCTGCAACCTAAGAAGGTACTATAGCTAGAGAAGGTAAAAGATCTCATCATAGGATGCACTCTTTTTCCTAAAAAGGTTTTTTAATGAGGCACCATGTTGAAATTCAGAAATTATCTAACTTAAAGGGATAAAAAACTCCCACATGTATATATTTGGACTTTCTTTTAAATAAAACATATTTTAGATATTCTACAAATTCTCAAGACGCATTAATCTGAAGCATTCATCGTCCAATTATAAAGCAACAGATCGGCAGAAAACTGAAAAACAGATTCACTGTACGATCACGATAAATTCCAATAGAGATGAAAACGCGATTCATCTAAAGGTCGACCAAACAAAGATAGAAACCACCTTCTACATATCGGCAAAGATGAACACAGAATACTGCAAGAAGTTATCGAAAGTGATCCGGAAAAAGAACCTGACGAGGTCTTATGGATTGCTAAATAATAACTTAAAGACTGGCCGACGTTAAAAAGTCAGACCAAGTCAACCCAAGTTATCAGCAAATCCCTAGAAAGAGGTTTGGATAACCCTATAAAAGAGGAATTGCTATAACTTAGAGGAGATCGACATGATGAAGTCAGTCTCCTACAAAAAACAAGTTATAAAAGTAATCCTTGAAAGAGATCTGACAAAGGTCCAAGAAAGAGGATTACAAAATAACTTAGAAGAGATCGGCATAAAGAAGTCGGTCTCCTACGAAAAACAAGTTATAAAAGTAATCCCTGAAAGACACCTGACAAAGGTCCAAGAAAGAGAATTACAAAATAACTTAGAAGAGATCGGCATAAAGAAGTCGGTCTCCTACGAAAAACAAGTTATAAAAGTAATCCCTGAAAGACACCTGACAAAGGTCCAAGAAAGAGGATTACAAAATAACTTAGAAGAGATCGACATAAAGAAGTCGGTCTCCTACAATGGACAAGTTATAAAAGTAATCCCTGAAAGAGACCTGACAAAGGTCCAAGAAAGAGGATTACAAAATAACTTAGAAGAGATCGACATAAAGAAGTCGGTCTCCTACAACAGACCAGTTATAAAAGTAATCCCTGAAAGAGACCTGTCAAAGGTCCAAGAAAAAGGATTACAAAAATAACTTGGAAAAGGACGACGCAAAGAAGTCGGCCTCCCAACAAACAAGTTATAAAAGTAATCCCTGAAAGAGACCTAACAAGGGTCCAAAAAAGAGGATTACAAAAATAACTTAGAAAAGGACGACGCAAAAAAGTCGGTCTCCTACAACAAACAAGTTATAAAAGTAGTCCCTGAAAGAGACCTGACAAAGGTCCAAAAAAGAGGACTACAAAAATAACTGGAAAGAGGACCAACGTAAAGAAACAGGGAGAAGGAGAGCGAGTCTGAATAGGCACAGCATCCACGGTACCATCATCCCGGTTCAAGATCTTGCAGTCCGGATCAGAAACGGAATGACCGACCTCAACCAGAGGAACTGTAGAAGTTGACACCTTGGCAGAAGGCACAGGGGGAGGATCGACATAGTCATCATCCTGGTCATCAGTGACAATTTTACCATCCCTCACAACATTATCCAAGCTAAATAGAGTAAGGTCGGTCTCGGGAGCAATAATTCGAACCTGCTCCTTCAGGTTCTCGTAAGCAGCATTCACACTGCCAACGAGATGACCCTAGAGCTCAAAGTAGTCAGCTCGGGCGTTTTCCAACTCCTCCTTCAAACGCATTCCCTCCCGGTAGGAGGTGACATAGCTGTCTTTATGCCTCAATGCCGTGTCCTCGGCCAACCGCACAGAAGCCGCCAGAGCAAGGGAACTCGCCTTTTCATTCTTCAGATCCTTCTCCAGTTTGGCCACTTTCGCCTCAAGCTCCTCCTTCAAGCCCTTCATCCGATCGAACTCCTATTTTGCCTCCTCCATAAAAGCTTTGGTGGCGTGGAGAGGGAGATTTTGAGCAGTTCGGTACAGGGCAGCTCCCATATGTGCCATTTTTACACTACTTCGAGTTATAAAATCCAAATGACGAAGGAGTGATACATCATCCATAGGGAGGACACTGTATGGACCAATCTGCTGATCTACGAACTCGACCGCGTCAAAATCAGGGGCATCAAGGTTGAAAGGCTCAATTGTTTTTTGTTTCTTGTTGGGAGGAGCACCAGAAGTAGCGGCAGAAGTCTGTGGAGGGTCAGCCAGACGAACTCGAGGAGTGGGTATCACCTTCCTCGGCCCAGGAGAACTCGGCACGGGCGGCTTCACCGGAACTTGAGAAGATCCCTCTCCCGCCACCTTGGCCGAGATATTTTGAGCAATCGCAGCCTTCTTTGCTTTCTTGTAGGCCTTCATGGAATCGTTGTTTTTCGACATCTCTGAAAATACAGAATCGACCACAGTAATGGGTTACAATCACAAAAGGAAGAAGCAAAATTATAAAGCAAGTATAGAAACAAGTCAGAAAGTACCCAAAGCAGTTCGAACCAAAGATGGATCACTCAAAAATCTTTTCGTATCAAGATGGGATGGTTTCCCCCATAAATCTTCAAGAACAATTACAAAAGCCCGCTCAACCTCGTCAAGCATCTCCCATGTATAGCGAGACACTCTCACATTCTTTTGCCATTCTAGAGGAAAGGCAGGCTCATCATTTTCATTAAGAAAAAAGGGACGGGCCCCTTCAACAGCACGGACTCGGAAGAAATAATTCTTAAAATCTTTAAAAGACTCATCGTACATGGCAAAAACTTTATGCCCCTTGACCGACCTAAAAGAAACCCAGTAAGCTTTCTTTTTGGAAGAACCTCCAGGCTTGGCAGAAACAAAAAGATAGAGGAAAAGAGTTTGAGAAGGTGTTACGCCTAACTCTTGGCAAAGCAGCTGAAATATCTTGATAAAACCCCAGGAATTTGGATGAAGCTGGGATGGGGCAATATTACACGACCACAACAAATTGGTCTCGAAAGTAGTAAATGGAAAAGTAATGTCTAATTGGCTGAAGAAATATTCATAGGCATAGAAGAAAGGACGCTCCCCCCGATTGAAGTAGGGAAACAAACCCTCTCGTCAGAGTCGGGTGCTACAAGCTCATAATCCCTCTCCCGGGCACTGCTACCACAAATCCTATGACGTTTCCTCAGCTCTACACAAAAATCAGCGTCCACCACAGAGACACACATCAAGACAAGGGAGTCCAGCCAATCAGACATCCCCTCGGGAACTTTAGAAGACATCTCTACAATGTTATTGCGAGAAAACATGAGGCCAACTAATCCTACAATAAGAAAAGAAGATTGGATTACTAAAAAACATCTCGGACGAGGGGCAAAACAACTCGACTAACATGACATAGAAGAACAAACAGAAAAGGAAAACCCCAAGACTCAAACAAAAGTCCTGGAGCATCCTTTGGAGGCAGTAACAAAGCAAGGTTTCAGGAAAATCTACAGCTTACGTCCCAGCATCTCTCAAACAAGAAAAGAAGATTTCAAACAACAAACATTTCCATAGGAGAGAGATAAAACATAAAAAGTCATCAAAGCCACTATCTTTTTACAGTCTATCAGCAAAAAGCATCACCAACATCAAATATGCAAAGCGGAAATCGTCAAAGGCACAAAGAGATACGTTGCAAGTAGTTCTTAACCAACCAAAAATTCGCTTATCAATTTAGAAGGGTTGTCACAAAATTAAAATTAAAATACTGGGAGTATGAATCCCAGGTCGTCTCCCAACGAGTTGCAGAAAGATATGCTATTTTATTAATTAGATGTTTTCAAAAAATGGTTGAGTTGATAAACAGGAAATTAAATCAGAGAATTTATGAAATTTAAATAAAAACCTTGACCGGGAGTAGATTAGTTGGAAGCCCTATCCTTGATAGAGTTCTCCCAAGATAAAAGTGATAATTAAAGGTTGCCTGCTCAGTTATTGTTCACACCCTGGGTCGAGCTATCCGACCCGGGATGTTCAGTAACAAAGCGACCAACCTCTTCAGGTCAGGCTATCTGACCTCTTCTCAAAAGAGGTCGGCCAAATCGACAGGAAAGCCCAGTAAAGGGCCCAAATAGAGGAACACGACCCAAATCCAAAGGCAGTCCAAGCCTATAGAGATCAGGACGGTTCCCTTGAAGATAAGCTGACCTCAACTCAAAGATAAAGATAAGATAAGATAACTAACTTATCTTATCTAAAAAGGTCACTCCAAACCATTATAAATATACTGGAGCACCAGGGTATAACTCGTACTCTGATTCTACAATAAACCTGCTTAATACCCGTGCTAACTTAAGCATCGGAGTCTCTTGCAGGTACCCCCCACCCTCTGGTGACCAAGGATTAGAAGTGCAGCCAGTCCAACAAGTCGGACACAACAGCTCCGGCCGCCACCAGCCAGCCGGACACGTCATCTCTGACCAGTACAGAAGATCTCATCTGAGATCGACCTACAGTTTCAGGTAACCCTCGAAACAGTTATCCTTTACCAGATAAAGGAAAGTTAACCAAGTTGGAAGTCAGTTTCTATTCACAAGTTCTAATCCTCTCCCTTGGGAAGGACTAGTGTTAGTGATTAGAGGGCGACCCAACACGAAACCCAACTATAATTTTACTCTTGAGCATCTAACTCAAGGTCCTCCTTTCAATCAACTCCAAATCAAGTTATGGAACTACTCGCTCATTATGATTGTAAAATCCACAAAATAAGAAAGGGTAATATTGAAAGACATGATAAATAATAATCAAAAGGATCAATTAAAAATAAAAATAGTTCTTGTATTAATAAATTCTAAAAATAATCCAATAATAAGTCTGAGTAAATGAAGGATATGGAAGAGTAAGTGACAAGTAAGGAAACAAACTAGAATGACCAAGTCTTGATGGAAGTAATAACTCTTCTCAATATCCCAGTCCAGAAAGCAAAAAAAATCAAAATCCTAAGAACTATGAATGTATAGAGAGAAAACCTAGAGGAGGAGTAAAATCATATCTAAAACTAAAATTATGCGGAATGAATGTTGTTCTCGGTCTCTGCATGCTCCCTGGCTCTAATCTACTTTTCTGGGCCGAAAATTGGGTCAAAACAGGGCCCAAAATCGCCCCCAGCGAATTCTGCAGATCGCGCATGTCATGCGATCGCGCCATTCACGCGTTAACGTCATCCAGCGTTTTGCCTTGCCACGTGTGCGCGTCGTCCACGCATTTGTGTCACTTGTGCAGTTTTCAATCTGCGCGGTCGCGTGAGCCATGCGTCCGCGTCACTGCAATTTCCTCTATTTCGCGCGGTCGTGTGAGCCATGCGTCCACGTCACTTCTCACTGGTCATCTCCTCAATTTCTTATGCTCCTTCCATTTTTGCAAGCTTCCTTTCCAATCTCCAAGTCATTTATGCCCTATAAAACCTGAAACACTTGACACACAGATCACGGCATCGAATGGAATAAAGGAGAATTAAAATGCAAAATTAAAAGTCTCTAGGAAGCAGCTATTCAACCATGAAGTAATTTCGGGAAGGAATTTTAAATGCATGCTAATCATATGAATAAGTGGGTAAAGATTTGATAAAACCACACAATTAAGCACAATATAAACCATAAAATAATGGTTTATCAACCTCCCCACACTTAGTCATTAGCATGTCCTCATGCTTAGTTGAAGAAGATAAAATAAATGAGTAGGAACATGTAGAACTCATGCAATGCAATGCAACCTATATATGTGAATGCAACTATATGATTCTTGTCCACTTGGTCAAAAGTAAATAAGCTCTTCAAGACAATCATAAATCAAATTCCACTAATTCAATTCTTATACAGTAAAAACAGATAAAAATGCAAGAAGGTAGCTCATGAAAGCAGGGAACATAGAAATTAAGCATTGAACCCTCACTGATGATGTATGTATGCTCTAATCTCTCTAGTGTATAGGGTAATCACTCTATCCTTCTCTAATCATGCTTTCTAATTTTTGTTCTTCTCCTAACTAATCAACAACATTTAATATACCAATGCAAGCATCATGAGGTCTTTTCAAGGTTGTAATGGGGCCAAGGTAAGGGTGAGGGTATATATATATGGCTAAGTAAGCTCATAAATTGAATCTTTAATTAACCCAAGCTTTCGCCTAACACACATATATATTCTTTATAGCTTAAATTTTACACCTAGCTACCCAAAATTTTCCTTTCACATTCCTTACTCATGTATCAACTTTTATTTTAATTTTATCATATATGCATTGATCCTTGAAATTTAACTTAGCATTGGGGTAATTTTGTCCCCTTATTTAATTATTGAATATTTTTGGATTTTTTTTATATATAAACACAGCTTATCAATGCACATAGATTTTTTTATTTTTCTTTTACAGTTTCACATGAGTAGGTACCCAAATTCTCATTATATTATCATGACACATTCCCTTATTATCTTTTGTTCCCATAATTTTCCCATACTTAATTAACACACAATTCTACCTCAATCTAACCAAAGATTCAATTGGAATATATAATTGTTTTTCCGCTTAAGGCTAGTAATGTGGTAAAATAAAGAACAAATGGGATTTAAAAGCTCAAAGTGGCTAACAAAGGTAACTTAAAGGGTAGGCTTAATTTGGATAAGTGAGCTAAACAAATAATGGCCTCAATCATATGCAAGCATATAAATATATTAAACATTGGACATATAGGATGAAACAAGATATAGATTACAATCATAGAGAAGTAAACACACAAGAATAAAATAATTATGGTTAAATAATGTAACCATGTATTTAAGCTCAAAGTCTCACAGGTTGTGTGTTCTTTAGCTCAAAAACCATGTTCCAAATATAACTTCAAGCAAATTTAACATAAAAGTTTAGATTAAAATTAGTGAAATGTTGTTATAAAAATAAGGTCTTAGAAGAAACTTATTGTCTTTTCAATCAAGTAGAACATACATGCAACTAACCTATTACTGTGCAATTTATCCTATTCTACAAAAGAAAAACTGACTAAATATCCTATTTTATTGGTGTTAGAGAAGAGAAATTACCTCCGGAAGTCAGGTACTGTCCGACCTCCCCACACTTAAGGCTTTGCACCGTCCTCGGTGCCATCTGTCAGGAACAAGGGTGGGCTGGTAGCAGTATCTCCATAGTCGGGACCATCATGGCTCCCTGTGCTGGTAAAGGAAGTGGAGTCCGGGGTGTCTGAGTCTCTGTATTTTCCTTTAAGTAGCTCCTTGAGGTATGTGAATTGGCGCTTGTTACGGCACTCTCTTAGCTTTCAACCTTTCAAGTATCTGATGGAGCAGTTGATTGGTTGTAGGTGCTTGTGGTGTTGAAGGAGGAATGTCTTCAGCCGGTTCAATAGGCTGGCTTGTAGTGACTGTTGGAGATCTGATATATTTCCCGTTAGGGACGTACTGATCATCCCGTAGAAGCATGGCTTTGGTGTCCCCAGCTCTGTAGGAGACTCTGGCTGCTGAGACAAGATCTGAGACCAAGGCGGGAAAAGGTAAGTTGCCCATAATTTGTACGTGTCCCATGGCATTCCGGATGTGTCTTGGTAGGTTCAGAGACTGATCTGTAAGGATGCACCATAGTAGAACGGCCATGTCTGCAGTGAAGGAGGACTCGTGGGTGCTCAGAAAGACGTAATGGGACATAATCTGCCGATACGCGGGCCTCCAAGGTTAGTGCGGAAGCCGATATTCCCTTAGGACGGGAACAATGGTATCCATAAATCCATCTGCTGCCAGGTAGTGCGATAACTCTGAGAACAGCGTCCCAGTCAAATTGGTACATCTGGCGCTTGAGTGCGGCTTCTTGAAATGCGTCCAGTCCTTCTGGAGTAGGGGAAAGATCTAAAGCTCGTTGAATGGCCTCTTCTGTAATGGGGACTTGCTTCTGACGGACATAGATAGACTGCAGGGTTGGCAGGTGGAAATTAGAGTAGAACTCGACTACCCAAGAAAGATTAACCTGCCGTGGCTATCTCTGTAGGAAACCCCATTGTCTTCGTGCAATTTGCGGCTCAACAAATTCAGCAATATGGGTCGGGAGGATAAGAAGGTATTCGTTGTTGTAACTCCTTTCTGCCAGGTTGGGGAACATCTGCTCACAGTAGCGATTGGTAAATCGCGCAGTGTCCTTTGCTGGGAAGGCTCTCTCTTTTTCATCAACCTTTATAATCCTCTTAATCCTTTTTGTTGAGGGTTTAACTGCAGTTGAAGATGGCTCTGCCACTAATGCTCGTTTGGTGCCTCTCCTTGCTATTGATTTGGGAGTAGCTTTCTCCTTTCCTTTCTTGGTGGCCATCCTAAAAGAAAGAAAAGAAAAAGTATGTTAAAATGTCAAGGGTTGGAGCAAGGAAGAGGGTGGGAAAGGTGGTAATCAATGCACATTAAAAGATGAATGATGTTAAAACATGGTCATGACTACATGTGAAAAATCATCAATAGGAATATAGCAAGTGCATATGGGGACAATTAAATGCAAGGTGTTTACTGGCATGCAGGCAAAGGCATGAGTAGCATAGATCAAGCATTCAATGTCCATGTTAGATTACCAAGTCTGTCATACTAACAATCTGTTTGAATTAACAATTATAATTAACTAATAAAATATAAAAAAGGGTTTTGTGAAAAACAAGCATTTAGAGTAGTAGAATAAAAGAAATCTAAAAATAGTGCACAATGCCATACGGACGTTTTCACAAACACATAGCATGCATGATAAATAAGTTAATGAAAATAATAAATTGAACACGCAAGCAACCCTTAAAATTTAATATATAATTGCCAAACAATTTTGCAACAATCCGTAAGCATATAATAAGGAATAATAAGGACCCTAATAAATTTCCAACACCAGTTAAAAGAAAAAGAAAGAAAAGGAAAATATGAATAATGCAAGCAAAAATAAAAAGAAAAGGAGAAGAAAACATAAAAATAAAAAGAAGAATAGAAAAGTAAGGAGGGAAGAAGGAAAGAAAAACCTTGATAATGGTGGTGAGAGAGAGAAAAAGTAGAAAGTGAAAGAAGGAAGAAGGAATAAATAAGGAGGGAAAAGAAAAAGTAGGATTTGGGGAAGAGAAAGATAAGATATTTTAGCGGATTAGGTTAAGCTGTGCGGCGCAAGCGACGCGGACGCGTGGAAGACGCGTTCGCGTGAATTGCACTCATATGAATCGACGCGGTCGCGTCGGTCACGCGGACGCGTGACTCGTTTTGTGCTACTGGCACGAGGGCAGCCTCGTGCTCGCACAACTCTCTGTTCAAAACCTTGTTTTGCCAAATTTTTGGGTGACGCGATCGCGTGGTTGATGCGGTCGCGTGGGTGGCCAATATTGGAATATGACGCGGACACGTAGGGCACGCGTTCGCGTGGTAAGGCTTGTGCGACTAGCGCTAGTCCAGCCCCACTTCAACACAACTTTCGGCCATGCACCCTTTCTTACGTCGATTTTTATGTCACGTGTCCACGTGGGTGACGCGGACGCGTGGGCGGCAATTCCCCCATATGACGCGGACGCGTCAGCGACGCGGTCGCATGGGGTGATTTGTGCCACAGGCACGCCTTCAGCCACACTCTCGCGTGACTTTCTGTTCGATTGCTTTTTCTTCTTTACTCACATGCGACGCGGACGCGTTGGCGATGCTGTCGCGTCGCAGGACACTTTTTTTTTTAATAAAAATATGCAAATACAGATGTAAACTAAATGTGCTAATAAAGAGAAGAGTTATTGAAAAAGAAAACTAAGAATAAAGAAAGGAACGATCATACCATGGTGGGTTGTCTCCCACCCAGCACTTTGCTTTAACATCCTTAAGTTGGACGCTCCACTAGCTCAGTCTTCTGCTGTGGGTGGATCCTCCAAGAGGAAGATCTCTAGCTCCCTGGTTTTCGTCACCTTCGCACCATGATATAGCTTTAGGCAATGTCCATTAACTTTGATGAATTCTGAGCTGGAAAACTCTGTATGGCTCAGCCTTCTCTACTCTATATGGACCTTCCCACCTTGATCTCAACTTGCCTGGCATGAGTCTCAGTCTAGAGTTGTAAAGGAGGACAAAGTCCCCAGGTTGGAACTCTCTCCTCTTGATGTGCTTATCATGCACAGCCTTCATCTTTTCCTTGTACAGTCTTGAGTTCTCATAAGCTTCTAGGCGTAGGCTCTCTAATTCTTGCAGTTACAACTTTCTCTCAGTGCCGGCCTTCTCAAATTCCATATTGCACTTCTTCACTGCCTAAAAGGCTTTGTGCTCTACCTCTACTGGGAGGTGACAGGCCTTTCCATAAACTAAGCGGAAGGGACTCATCCCAATGGGTGTCTTGTATGCAGTTCTGTATGCTCAGAGTGCATCTTGTAGCCTGGTGCTCCAGTCTCTTCTATAAGGTTTGACTATCTTCTGCAATATACTCTTTATCTCTCTGTTAGACACCTCAGCTTGCCCATTAGTCTAGGGATGGTAGGATGTTGCCACTTTATGAACTATTTCATGCTTCTTCAGTAATCCTGTTAGTCTCCTATTACAGAAATGGGTGCCTTGATTGCTCACGATTGCTCGTGGTGATCCAAAGCGACAAATAATGTGGTTTCTAACAAAGGAAACAACAGTTTTAGCATCATCAGTACGGGTAGGAATTGCTTCCACCCATTTAGAAACGTAATCTACAGCTAACAATATATAAAAATAACCATTAGAATTCGGAAATGGACCCATGAAGTCAATGCTCCAAACATCAAAAATTTCACAGAAAAGCATAGTCTGTTGAGGCATCTCATCCCTCTTGGATATATTGCCAAACCTATGGCACGGGAAACAAGATTTAAAAAATTCAGAAGCGTCTTTAAAAATGGTAGGCCACCAGAATCCACAGTCTAAAATTTTTCTAACTGTTCTTTGAGGGCCAAAATGTCCTCCACTCTCAGATGAGTGACAGGCCTCTAAAATGGACTAGAATTCTGATTGAGGCACACATCGCCTAATTACCTGGTCAGCGCCACATCTCCATAAATATGGGTCATCCCATATATAATATTTGGACTTACTTTTCAGCTTGTCTCTTTAATGTGCTCAAGGCGACTCAAGTGGTCTGCCACTAGATTCTGGTTACCAGTCCTATCCTTAATTTCTAAATCAAATTCTTCTAGTAGCAGTATCCAATGTATAAGCCTTGGTTTGGACTCCTTTTTAGCTAATAAATACTTTAGAGCTGCATGGTCTGAGTACACTACTACTTTAGTACCAAGTAAATAGGCTTAGAATTTATCCAGAGCAAAAACAATAGCAAGAAGTTCTTTCTCAGTAGTAGTGTAATTAGACTGAGCTGTGTCTAAAGTCTTAGACGCATAAGTGATGAGCGGATATTTTATACGCTTTTTGGGGTTAATTTCATATAGTTTTTAGTATGAGTTAATAGTCAAAATCATCCCTAAAAGATACCCCAATCTCTATTTTCATCCCCGAAAGATAAATTTAATCAAAATCGTCCTCGAAAGATTTAAAATTAATCACGTTAATCCCTCCGTCCATTCTATCACTAACGGCGTTAAATTAGAACCCCAACCCAACAATCCAACAGCTTTCCTTCTCTTCTACGCGTCTCAGCCTCCATGCTAGTTCCAACAGCTGATGCCTCTTCATCGATGCCATTCTTCAAGCAATGGTCTTTATTCCAACTTGGCGGTGTCCATGGAAGAGTACAGAGGAAGACCGACACAAGCAGAGCAGATTGGTGCAAGTTGCAGTGGAAGAAGAGACCACGTTCCACCAGAAGTCAGCAGTGATGATTGAGGAAGAGAACAGAGAGGAGTTAGAGGGCGCAGCGATGGGTGTTTCGTGAAGCAGCAGCTACCTATTCCCAAATTGCTAACCTCTCAATCGGAATCAAATGCTTAACATAAAACTAACCAATATTTTGATTACCAACAACACCAGTCCCTGCAGCATTCTCAGCACCACATTTCTGCTTGTTAATGTCCTCCTTTGTGTGAGGCGCAGGTGCCAAATCAGAAGGCATGGTGGTCTTGTAGCTCTTATGGCTTTCTTTAGTTTCATCTGTGGTAGCAACCACCCTGTCACCACCCTTAGGAGACTTGAAACAAAGACTCCCATATATTATACCAAAGTTTCAATCTTTGAGCAACTGGGGTTCAGGGATTGAAATCCCAAAAAATAAGAAATGGGTATAGAATAGCAAGTGTGTATGTTCATCTAAATCAGGAATCTATAGAGAAGAAGAGTTTTAGTGTTGGTGGCGAAAAGAATAATAGAAAAGGAGGGAAGAGGAGAAGAAAAGGAATTCTGGGATTGGAACAAAGAGAAGAACTGCGGGCAAGGACCGACAGCATCGTGGTAGAGGAACGTACAGGGACTGACGGCGACGTGGAACACCATGCAGGGCGGCGGTGTGGTGGAGCTTCAGGTAGAAGATGAAGAAGCTATTGAATGTGGGAAGAAGGAACGCTGTTTCTTGCTAGGTTTGGGTTTGGGTTGGATTGGAAGCGGGTATAATCCGGATCTGCTTTGGGTTGGGTTGTCAAACTAACTGCCACGTCAGCAAACTTAACGTCGTTAGTGACATAATAGACGGAGGGACTAACGTGATTAATTTTAAATCTTTCGAGGACGATTTTGATTAAATTTATCTTTCGGGGATGAAAATAGAGATCGGGATATCTTTCAAGGACGATTTTAACTATTAACTCTTTTTAGTATGTTTTAGTTAGTTTTTAGTTTATTTTCATTAGTTTCTAGGCAAAATTCATATTTCTGGAATTTACTATGAGTTTGTATGTTTTTCTGTAATTTTAGGTATTTTCTGGCTGAAATTGAGGGAGCTGAGCAAAAATCTGATTTGGCTGAAAAAGGACTGCTGATGCTGTTGGATTCTGACCTCTCTACACTCAGAATGGAATTTCTGGAGCTACAGGAGTCCAAATGGCGCGCTTCAAATTTCTTTGGAAGGTAGACATCTAGGGCTTTCCAGCAATATATAATAGTCCATACTTTGCTCAAGGATAGATGACGTAAACTGGCGTTCAACGCCAGTTCCATGTTGCAGTCTGGCGTCCAGCGCCAGAAACAAGTTACAAGTTGGAGTTCAACGCCAGAAACAGGTTACAACCTGGCGTTGAATGCCCAAAACAGCCCATGCACGTGAGAAGCTTAAGTCTCAACCCCAGCACACACCAAGTGGGCCCCAGAAGTGGATTTCTGCACCATCTATCATAGTTTACTCATTTTCTGAAAACCTAGGTTACTAGTCTAGTATTTAAACAACTTTTAGAGATTTATTTTGTATCTCATGACATTTTAGATCTAAACTTTGTACCTTTTAACGGCATGAGTCTCTAAACTCCATTGTTGGGGGTGAGGAGCTCTGGTGTGTCTCGATGAACTAATGCAAGTATTTCTGTTTTCCATTCAAACATGCGTGTTCCTATCTAAGATATCCATTCGCACTTCAATATGAATATGATGAACGTGACAATCATCATCATTCCTCCACGAACGCGTGCCTGACAACCACTTACGTTCCACCATAGAATGAATGAATATCTCTTAATTACATCTGTGATTTCCAATTTCGTGCACCAAGTTTTTGGCGCCGTTGCCGGGGATTGTTTGAGTTTGGACAACTGACAGTTTATTTTGTTGCTTAGATTAGGAAAACTTTTTCTTTTTGGTTTAGAGTCTTTTATTATTTATACCTTGTTAAAACACTTTAAATTTATAGCTCAATTAGCTAGAGCGTGGTGCTTATGTTCTTAGTAATTGGCTATCCTATTTCTAAAATCTTTTTCAAAAATAATTTTTCTTTCAATAAATCTTGTGCCAAACTTTAAGTTTGGTGTTTTCTTGTTGATTTTTCTTTTTTTTCGAAAATTTTAGTTTGGTTTTCTAAAAATTTTAAGTTTGATGTTCTTTCTTCATGTTCTTGTGCTCTTGTGAGTCTTCAAAGTGTTCTTGAGTTTTCCTTGTGTCTTGATCTTAAAATTTTTAAGTTTGGTATTCTTTGGTGTTTTCCCTCCAAAATTTTCGAAAACAAGGAGCATTAGATCTAAAAAATTTTAAATCTTGTGCTATCTTATTGTTTTTCTCTCTCCTCTTTAAATTCAAAAATATCTTCTCTCTCTATTTTAAAGCAAATTTTCAAAATTTACCTTTAAAATTTAGATTTTTATTTCAAAATTTAAAACCTTTTTCAAAAATCATCATATCCTTTTCAAAATTTCCTAACCACTCTCTCTCTCCTCATTTTTTTCGAAAATCTTCACCCATTTTTATTTATTTTAATTTATTTTGTTTTCAAAATAAATAAATAATTAAATAAATAAAAATATTTTTCTTCTATTTTATATCATCTCCCTTTCTCCATCATGGACCTAAGCGGAAATGAACAGTCCAGGAGGACTCTGGGGTCATATGCTAACCCCTCTACTGCTTCATATGGAAGAATTATCTGCATACCCTCCATTGGAGTCAGTAGCTTTGAGTTGAATCCTCAGCTCATTATCATGGTGCAGCAAAGTTGCTAGTATTCCGGTCTTCCACAGGAAGAACCTACAGATTTTCTGGCACAGTTTTTATAGATTGCTGACACAGTACATGATAAGGAAGTAGATCAGGATGTCTACAGATTATTACTGTTTTCATTTGCTGTAAAAGACCAAGCTAAGAGGTGGTTAAATAACTAACCTAAGGCCAGCATAAGGACATGGAAACAGCTGACAGAAAAATTTCTGAATCAATACTTTCCTCCAAAACAGATGACACAGCTAAGGCTGGACATCCAAGGCTTTAAACAAGGAGATAATGAATCTCTTTATGATGCCTGGGAGAGATACAGAGAGATGCTACGAAAATGCCCCTCTGAAATATTTTCAGAGTGGGTTCAGTTAGACATCTTCTACTATGGGCTTGCAGAAAGAGCTCAGATGTCTCTAGATTACTCAGCTGGTGGATCTATCCACATGAGAAACACAATTGAAGAAGCTCAAGAGCTCATTGATACAGTTGCCAGAAATCAGCATCTGTACCTAAGCAGTGACCCTTCCATAAAAGAAGAGGTTAAAACGGTAACTGCTGAACTCAATCCTGTAAAACAAGCTGCTGAATTCAATCAGCAATTGGACTTTCTAACACAGCAGTTAGCCGAATTCAAGGATAGACTACAAGAGACAAGGATGGCTAATATAAATATGGAAGAACAATTGAAGCAAACAAAGCAGCAGCTGTCAAAACAAATAATAGAAGAATGCCAAGCAATTCAATTAAGAAGTGGGAAGACATTAAATACCCCACCTCAAGGCAGCAAGAAGCCAAGAAATGAGCAAACCACCCAAAATCCACCTAAGGACAGTAAGAGCCCAGGGAAAACTAATTTTGGCGCTAAAACGCCAGAAATTGGGTGGAAAGCTGGCGCTGAACGCCCAGACCATGCTCAGGACTGGCGTTCAACGCCAGAAACAAGCAAGGATCTAGCGTTGAACGCCCAAAAGAAGCACAGTTCTGGCGTTCAAACGCCAAGAACAGATGAGGAGCTGGCGTCTAACGTCACTCCAGCTTCTAACTCTGGCACTCAATTGCCAGTGAGGGATCAGACACACACAAGTGCTGATGACAACCCATCTAAAAAGGCTTCTTCAACCACTT
>NC_029785.2:47334667-47335133 GCF_000816755.2 Arachis ipaensis | reverse complement strand
TACACTGACCATGCTACTCTTAAATATCTACTTACAAAGCAGGATTCAAAACCCATGCTCATAAGATGGGTGTTGCTTCTGCAAGAGTTGGATATAGAAATAAGAGACAGAAAAGGGACAGAGAACCAAGTGGCTGATCATCTGTCCAGGATAGATCTAGTAGAAGGGACATCCCAACCCTCTCTTGAGATCTCTGAGACTTTTCCGGATGAGCAATTATTTGCCATTCAGGAAATACCATGGTTTGCAGACATTGCAAACTATAAAGCTGCAAGGTTCATACCCAAAGAGTACAACAGGCAACAAAAAAAAATTAATCACTGATGCAAAGTACTACTTGTGGGATGAACCCTATCTCTTTAAGAGATGTACAGACGGAATAATCTGTAGGTGTGTGCCTAGAGAAGAAGCACAGAGGATCCTATGGCATTGCCATGGATCACAATATGGAGGCCATTTCGGAGGT
>NC_029785.2:47332761-47334590 GCF_000816755.2 Arachis ipaensis | reverse complement strand
AGCTTGGATGATGCTCTGTGGGCTTACAGAACAGCATTCAAGACTCCTATAGGGACCTCTCCATACCAACTTGTATATGGTAAGGCATGTCACCTGCCTGTGGAACTGGAACATAAAGCCTACTGGGCAACCAGATTCCTGAACTTTGATGCCAAATTAGCTGGAGAAAAAATATTGCTTCAGCTAAATGAGCTAGAGGAATTCAGATTCACTACTTTCGAATATGCCAAGCTTTATAAAGAGAAATCAAAAAAGTGGCATGACAGAAAGCTCTCATCTAGAATCTTTGAACCAGGATAGAAGGTTCTGTTATTTAACTCTAGACTCAGGCTATTCCCCGGGAAACTGAAATCCCGGTGGAGGGGACCATATGTGATTACAAGGGTATCACCATATGGTTATGTGGAACTTCAAGATATTGATTCTGATAAGAAGTTCATTGTTAATGGACAGAGAATCAAGCACTATCTTGAAGGCAATATTGAGCAAGAGTGCTCAAGACTGAAGCTAAATTTAAAGCTCAGCAAGGTCCAGCTAAAGACAATAAAGAAGCGCTTGCTGGGAGGCAACCCAGCCATGGGGCATCACTTCCTCTAAGCATTTTGCCCTATTCTTGATTTTATTTGTTTATATAAAGCTCATTGATACTAAGGTAAAGAGTCAATTGTATAAGTTTACAGGATTACAGAAGGATTCTGCATACAAAACAGAGAAAAAAAGAGCTCACTGGCAAGAAAATGCCAGTAAAAGTCTGTTTTGGGCGTTCAACGCCCAAAAGAAGCATCCACAGGGCGTTGAACGCCAGTAAGGATAGCCATCTGGGCGTTGAATGCCAGAAAGAAGCTCCTTCTGGACGTTTAACGCCAGATTTACAGTGTCTTGGGCGTTCAGAAAAAACGCCCAGTGACAAAGGAGTTCCTGGCGTTCAACGCCAGAAAGAAGCAACAGCTGGGCGTTGAACGCCCAGGAGAAGCAGCTGTTGGGCGTTGAACGCCCAAAACATGCAGCGTTTGGGCGTTCAAACGCCAGGATGGTGGGGAGGAGGTAAATTCGTTTTTTCTTCATATTTTTCATTTTAATCTTAATTTTCATGTTTCAATTCATGATTTCTTGCATAAACATGTTACAAACCCTGATTTCTAAAATCCCTAATTTCTAAAAACCCTTCTTTAAAAATATTAAATGTATCTTAATCCATACGCACAAATCCTTTTTTTCAATCCAATTCAACTCTTTTTCAAAATTTTCAAAACAAATCTATCTCTTTTCATTCAAAAATCTTTTCAACTAATCAATATCTTTTTCAAATCTCTATATTATCTTTTTCAAAAATCCAATTTTATCTTTTTCAAATATCTTTCATATCTTTTCAATTTTCAATTATATCTTTTCTTATCATATCTTCTATCTTATCTTTCTTCCTATTTTCGAAAACCCCCTCCCTTTTAAAAACCCATTCGGCCTCCTTCCTCTCATCCACCATCCTACACTAGCTCTCCTTTTATCCCTCTCCTTTCTTTTCTTTTGCTTGAGGACAAGCAAACCTCTAAGTTTGGTGTGTTTATCCGTGATCACTAAACCATATCCACTAAGATCATGGCTCCTAAAGGAAAACAACCCACTCCAAGAGGCAAGAAAGAGAGTGTTCCAAAACCACTTTGGAATCAAGGGAAGTTCTTAACTAAAGAACATTCAGACCATTATTACAAAATAATGGGTCTAAGATCAGTGATCCCGGAAGTTAGATTCGATCTGAAAGAAGACGAATATCCGGAGATCCAGGAGCAAATTCGAATCAGGAACTGGGAGATCCTAGCTAATCCTGAAAC